>NC_061467.1:3991115-4291115 GCF_022581195.2 Helicoverpa zea | reverse complement strand
GAATCAATCATCACTCTTCATATCTTTACATATCCGAATGTGTCAGTAGTTCAGTATATCTTTCTTTACACCTCACTCACTCGTCGGTCATCGCGTCGGGTACTAACTAATCTGTGGCGTCGGATAGCTTCGTCGCGCGCCATTGGTTGAACGTCAAGCGAGCCGTCTCGCTCGCACCCATACGATTACGAATGTCGTTACTTTGACCACAATAAGTTGACACCCAATAATAAGTTGTTAACTCTATTGCTCACGCATAAGGCTTATAATTGTTTGTCCTTAGTGAATATTTCGGTATTATAATCTTGTCAAATGTATTGAAAACTTACCGCCTACCGAACAAACATGTTTTGACTCGAAATACACATTTTGAACTAAAATTTAATTTTCACGTAAATAATTTCGTAGGTAGACAGTCCTAAGCCTGTGTAAAGTATGAAAGGAAATCAGAAGGCTATTTCTATTTTTATTTTCTAATACTTACTAAACTAATGCTTATACTCAATACTAGATTGCGATTGACTATTCATTGAACTAATTAACATAAAAGAAGTAGGTTGTACCTACAGTCATAAGAATAGTATTTTTTTTAATTAGAAAAAAGTTGTTCAATCGCAACCGCTCAATATATCAGAAAGATGCAAACAACAACCAACCTATCACTATATCTGAATGATCTATTTGAATGAGTGAGCCGCACACGAGTTGCGAGTTTAAACGAGCTACTGAGTTATACTGAACTACTGATATAAAGATATGAAAGAGTGATTCATATCCCAGTGATTGAAAGATGCATATCTATCTTTTCTTTTCAATGACACATTTTGCCCATGTCTAATCAGCATTCAACCCAGCCACAGATACTACACTCTTCCTTCAATGAAGGGATAATATAATCTATGGATGCAATACAACAATTTCGGGACATTTTCGGGATGAGAAGGGATTATAATTCTAAGCTCGATGGAAGGGATACATTAGGGCTGCCTGCGGTTCCAATGAAGCGGGGTGCTGCTTTGCCTATTCGCACTGCTTTCAAGAAGAGAAAGAATAGTAATTTTTCTACAAATACATACATTTTTAGATATGACCAATTAACAAGACATATTGTAGCCCAGCAACACTATGGTAGAAAACAATTTCTACCATTATTGTTTTTGTTATTCGTTTTTTAAATAAAAAAAATATTTCTCGTTATTCTCTCTGTTCTGTATGTATGTTACTTCTTTCAAGCTTCTTTGAATCTCGACATGTTATAATGTATACAAAGTATTTTATACAAACATGCTCTCGAAGAAAAAAAAATGAAGTGTCAAGTGTGGAACATGCTGTCATTGTTACAAAACAAAAGACACCTGACAAAAAACCAAACTGTCAAACCCCAGCTTCAAAAAGAAAATTTTACAACAAAACAAAATATTTTGGCTAAAAATACAGCCCTGTAAAATTAAATTGGCATAATGGTGCGCGTAACCTCTGTTCTTGCTCGTGTTCCCGTTATTAAATTTCGTAAGGGTGGAGCAGGATTAGCTGGCAGAGGTGGCGCCGGTCAAGCATCTGCGCCACCGGCTGGCGGTCAAGGAGCTCCTGCCCCAGTAAGTTGTACACGAACTTATTTGTTTGATTATAATATTATAATTAGTATACAAAAAATTGTTTATATAACTATATAATTTGACATATTGTCTGTCACATGTCAAATACCAGGAAATCTACTTGAGTTTCTGGAAAAACTTAGTTGCAGAGTACCAAGGTGCTTACTTATCAGTAGAGCATCAATGTATTTTTTATTGTAATAAACAGTGCCAACCCAAAATAGGTTTGTGATATAAAATAACCTCGAACATCTCAGTCCCAAAGGTTCAGGTTCAACTATAAATAAACTGTCTACATCCCAAGGGGACTAATAAAAAAATTATATTAGAATTGGTGGCAAAATTGTCGTTATTGAAAGAGTACATAGTTCCCCACATACTCATCTGCATGTCCAGGCACATCTGTTGACTGGCTTATAATATTAGTTTACCTAGATAGAACTACAAAACTTGATCTTTTAGCCTGTTTATAAACTGTTTTGTATTTTTTTTCAGGCACAGGTGCAGGGCACTGCACCCATGAGCACGTCTTCCATTCCTGATATTGATTTACCACGTCGTTACAGAAGAGCCCCCCTAACAGAGGAAGAAATTGAGCACATCAATGGCGGTGGAATTGTTTAGTCCCTCAACTTACCATATAGTAGATGCAGTTTTCAAAAGTAGACCTTGGTTAATAAATACACAGTATTTAATAACTTAGCTACTAGTAGCATTAGATATATTAATTTAAAAAATTGAGCAGCATTTACATTTGTAAATCATATGCATGAGTTGCAAAGCTGACAGCATCAGCATAACATGTAATTATTGTCATGCTGAACTTCATAACTGTTAGTAATGTTTATACTGGTCAGGCATTTGAAATACATATAGTTAAATTATTAGTCACTTTTTATCGAATAACATTATTTATTTACAACTTTCAGTCATATATTTATATGCACTTAATATTGCAGACAGGACCTTCCCAATCCCAATCCATGAAAAGTAAACAAGACGCACCAACAACACTGGGAATCATTAAAGTGCCACGTGGTGTTCTCATTGATTGTGGAAACAAGAAAAAAGACGTAGTGTCTTTGAACATTGTTTTACAAAAATGCAAACCAAAAAATTGATGTGATTTGGTATATTGTGGCTAGGTTCCTGCATGTAGTTAAAAAAGCTCTTGAATATTTATGTACAAATAAAAAATTATACATAATACACAAAACAATATCATTCATTAACTTTTATTTATTAGTTCCTATTTAGGAGTGAAGTCAGTATATAAAATATAAATAATATACAGTAAAGAAATTATTAGAAATGCTCTAATAATACCGAACATTGAGTTTTTCGTTCTGGATGGCCCACACCTGTGCAGGCGGCCCATTGTAAGCGACATCACTGTTAGCCTCAAACTTGATTACACCAAACTTTGCAAATTTACTTTTCCACTGTGGTTCCTGAGGCAAGTTAAGCAGTGCATTTGATATCGCTTTTTTTGTTTCAGCTGTAAAGTAATTTAGGAAATATAAAAATATGGCAAGATTTTTTTAAGTTTGTATACATATAATAATAACGGCAACTGCAGCTGTTCTCTTTAAGGAGATGAGCTAACAGCGCAAGGCATAATTATTCCATATTATAGTGCACAAGCATTTGCGCAGACATAGGTACAATTTCCTCACTCTTTCAGTCTGATGCGATGACAATCTGACTCCGGGGAGGGATCAGGCACAGGATCGTCATTTACTGATTTACGTGTTCTCTAATAACCCTTGTATCAATCACCAACTTCTATACTCTAGCCTAGGAATCGAACCCGAGACGCCCGCCATGCACAGTCAGCACAATAGATACCTTAGTCGAATTATGCTACTACCAGACCAACAAAAAAGAATTGTTATACTTTTCCAGAAATCCTAATTAGACGGTCATCTTCCATGTCCAGCCGTATCAACATCAGTTTAGACCTGTGTTACAGACTACTATGGTGGTATGTGGCATACCGACTCAACTCCCAATATCAATGAAGGACACATTTTATATTTTTCAGCTAAATCAAAAGATCTGTCTACTGACGATTCGGGGACTACTAGGATTACTCACACTCACCTCTTAACTTTGCATTTACTACAATAGGATACGGTGGCAAACGGCCCAATGTTTCCAAAGTGATAATATCTTTTCCACCATCAAACATATAGTTTTTTGAATAAAGGAGAGTTGTTGAATCAACCGCAGCCCATTCTGCTTGTTTAGACAGAACCATCTGAGCTGATGCTAAATGTGATCCAGATCCTGAAATAAAGCATTATGAAAAAATAAATAGATAGGCAGCGATATCGCTTACTATAAATAAATAAAATTACTTAATCGATGGTTTTAGCGACATCTAACGGCATTATGATAATCTATTCCAACCAATGACTCGGAAATTGGGTAAGTCTTCAAAATAATATCAAAAGGACTAAGTATTTATCAAACACACAAAAAAACAACATTAATAAATCAGAAATTAAAGTGAAATTCATAAATAGGTGGCAGGTATACACATACTTAGCAATGATCCAAAAAAAGATGCGTTTTCGCCCTTTTCTTTTAATGTTTTCAGAACTATTTTACTTCCACTCAGAGATTCTTCGTCACTGTATGCAAATGTACAACCACGGAGATCTAGTAACGTATTCACATTATGAGCTCTGAAATAATAAATTAACTATGTTAAGTATGAGGTACAGTAAGTTTCGATAAAACAATATTAGCAGTCTGGTAGCTAATTGTAGAATAATAGAAGACTCATTCTTATCAGAAGTCAATGACATGCTGATAACATTTTTATCTATTGTGTATGTATTTATTTCAATGGAAATAATATGTAGATACCTAACGTTCAAAAACTCATGTGTATCAGTGTTATATAAACCATACCTACTGATTTTTAGATTTCAACAACGATACCATACCAGTGGTTTAAATATTTTGAAAAGAGCGCATAACTAGATAGGTAGGTAGGTCCTACCTACCGTAGAGGTTTTTCGTAGGTAAGTCTGCCTATCTAGATAGAATTATGTTTGAATCATCTTTAATATTGAGTGGTTTCATTCAGTATTTGAGTACATTATTTGTTTGACTTTGACCGTTAGACTTTAGTAAGTAGGTATATAGGTACTTATAGTTCGGCCATTCAGAGAATGCGTTCCTGACACGTCGCGATTGAACTGACGACGTAACTTTGCAATGGCGTTGCAGTTACGATAAAAATATTTTTGCTGGTTGTTTACCGTTTTAACAATTGAGGAGCATTAAAACAACATTATTATATCAATAATCAATGAATGTAGTTACGTCGTCAGTTCAATCGCGACGTGTCAGGAACGCATTCTCTGAATGGCCGAACTATAATGATAATGGCGTTTAGGCCGATTGTCGGCTGCGGCGGCTGTTCTCTATAAGTTTATCGGCTGGGGCCCGATTCTCCTAAGTTAATAATGACAAAATCGAATAGAAATCGAATCGCAATATGATCGCAATAGCAGTTTTAACCATATCGGGCATTCTGCTACTAATAAAAGACCAATCGTATTCGATTGACATTTGATTGGTGTGCGATTGGTCTGCTATTTTGGTGATTTTGGTCTATCTATCTATACGGTAGTTTGCTGTACAATCATTTTGCAATCGTAAATCATTTGCAGACAAAATGATTCATTATTGAATGACAGAAAAGGATAAAAACGTTTATTTCAGAGAAAAAATAGCGGAATGCCACATACGCTTCAATCGTAATCGAGTCGGGATTGGATCTCAGTCGAACCGAGTCGAACGTGAATCGTATGACGCTTAAGTAAAATTAGGAGAATCGGGGCCCTGGCTGAGTGAGCAAAACATATTTTAACATAGTGCACAAGCATTTGTGTGTACATTTTAGATTTCTATGGTGCAAACTCAGGTAGGTAGGTACCTACATTCTCAAAGCCCGATGGGACAGCAATTCGACATTACCGGAGAGAGACGCATGGGTGTATCAATCGGGCTGTATGCTTTGTGAAAGTTAATAAAATCCACAAAGTGATTTCGGCCCGACTTGGGAATCGAACCCCATGTTCAGTAGTCGCGCTATACCGCTATACTGCTACTATAGTTCGGCCATTCAGAGAATGCGTTCCTGACACGTCGCGATTGAACTGACGACGTAACTTTGCAATGGCGTTGCAGTTACGATAAAAATATTTTTGCTGGTTGTTTACCGTTTTAACAATTGAGGAGCATTAAAACAACATTATTATATCAATAATCAATGAATGTTATTACGTCGTCAGTTCAATCGCGACGTGTCAGGAACGCATTCTCTGAATGGCCGAACTATAATATACTATGAAAATGAAAATATAATCGGCTGTTTTAAATACCTCTCTACCTAAGGATAAGGGTTCTTACTTTTTATCACTGTGAATGATAATGTCTGAGAAATATCCAGGTTTATTTTCCACGTTCATTTGATGTGCGAAAACAGGCGTTACCGGAAGCAGATCTATGTAAGTCTTTCCCTTTTCGCGTAATTTCATGTACGCAGATGCAGTCATGAACGCTGAAAGTTACAAATAATAAAACAAACGTTTTATTTAAAACCATGTAATACCTAATTCCTAATTACATATTTACTAAATGAAAAAGTTTTAAAACTTCAACAGAAGCTGCTGGTTTATTCGACAGACACACATTCCTTACCTACATTTATAAAATTTCGTAGACTAGTTTTATCCTCAAGCTGCTTCACCTGTAGGTACGTATGCACATCGCAGTAAAGCGTTGGATTTAATTTGAAAGAATTAATTAGTGCAATAAAATCTTACCCAAGTCAGCTTTGCCAGTTGAAAAAGGATCCGGACGATCCGGTAACGGTCCCGGGCTTCTACTTTCATATTGCAAGGTGGTGTAACAACCCAAGGCATCCTCAAGTAACTCTAGTATCAATTCGTACAGTTGTACGGGATGACTTGGACACATATATGTCACAACATTAAGTTCTTGTTTGTTTTGAGCCATTGTTGAAAGTAGGTAGCAATCGAACCCAATGCAATAACGAGACTAAACACTGAGCTTAATTAAGCAAAGCGATTATTACAACGAGCCGAGTTGTTTGTACTGAGCAAATGTTTACTACTTATTATCGTAAAAACACGATTAATGCACGCTTCAATCATTTATTGTACCTACTGTTCTATCTATCACTATGAAGTTTCTCTTTTCTTGGTAAACCGGCCACGCAGGCGGCGCGGGCGTCGCAATCACGCATGAGTCGCGTGTTTGCAGGTTATTTGATCGTAGACAATTTATTTACCTACCCAAGATCTTGTTTGAACGCTTTTCCTTTCTAAAAAAATATGAAGGTACCTACCTAATTTGTTTAAAAAAACAATCGGACCTCAGACTGCACAGTCCACGTATAAAGGGTTGCGTAGAATTTAACAAACTAAATTGAAATTATTTTAACAAAGTGATAATGAAAAATAATTTATTTAGGTGTTTCTTGGGGGAGGCCTACGTTCAGCAGTGGAGGGCATTTGGCTGATATAATGATGTTGCAAGAGGAAAGGATCCCTTATTCAGAAAATTATCAGAATAAACCAGAACCACCCATGTCAAAAGCTTATCTAATACCTTCCACAGCTCTCACCAAAGTTAACGGCGCGGCGGGCGGCTCAAAATAACGAGCGAGTTGCAGAGAAATCCTTTTTGGATATCAGTATATCACGCAAATATATTTATCCCAACCGAAGTTGGGCGCCTTGCGATACATGTATGAAACAGGGACATATGCCCGAACTAAGAATAGTTCATAGTTAAGAATCTACAAAAATAGATTCACTCTAATGATAACTGTTGGTGGAAGTTTGAGACAACTCTAATAAAAACACGATTACAATAACATCATTATTTATTGAACATACGCCTTGATATCAAATCATTTTTAATTAAAAAATAATCTTAAAATTTAAATAAATAGCATCATACATTCGACACTAATACAATCACTACAGCCAGTAATCTCTTATAAATAAAAGTATAAACTTTTGACAATATGTGCTGAAATAATATCTTAATTTGTTACATCATGTATCTATGTATTCTACAGAGGGTAAAATGCTGTATAACATTTTAAGAGCATACTCATTTCAGTCACATTTTCCTATAGTACTGGAACATGCCCTTTTTACGTCTTTGTGCAATTAAACAGGCCTGCGGAAGTTCTTGCCGGCGTATTTAGCAGCAGATCCGAGTTCCTCTTCAATGCGGAGGATCTGGTTGTACTTGGCGAGACGCTCCGAGCGGCACGGCGCGCCAGTCTTGATCTGACCGGTGGACAGACCCACTACGAGGTCAGCAATGAAGGTGTCTTCAGTCTCTCCAGACCTGATAACAACAAGAAATTTCAAACTCTATTCCATCAAAAACATAGCCAAATCATTATTTTTCTTCTACTATTCATATAATATACAGACCTGTGAGAAACCATGGTGCCCCATCCGTTCTTCTTGGCCAGCAGGTGAGCATCAATGGATTCAGTTACGCTGCCAATCTGGTTGACTTTCAACAGCAAACAGTTGCAAGCTTTCTTCTCAACAGCTGTGGCAATACGCTTGGGGTTTGTGACCTGTACACAGAGCATTGAAGTAAATATTTCACTTTTTGTAGATAGGATATTGTTGGGTCCTAATATAAGTAGATTTACTCACTGTAAGATCATCTCCTACAATCTGGATGGGTGTGCGGGAGGTGAGGCTAGCCCACGCTGCCCAGTCGTCCTGGTCGAAGGGGTCTTCAATGGAAACCATGGGGAAATCTTTGATGAAGTCCAGGTACACCTCAGCCAACTTCTCAGAAGACAGGTAGTCAGCAGGGTTGGACTTAGGGTTCTTGAAGTCAAGGTCATAGGTGCCATTCTTGAAGAATTCAGATGCAGCAACATCCATTCCAATTTCAATCTAAAGAATAAACAAAGTAATTTGTTATGCAATTCTAGCGACAATTGTATCTAATTGAAAAGTAGATTTATACAAATGTATTGCTAATATAATTTACCATGAGTTAGAGAATGATGTAACAGTGTAGATAACCTTCTTACCTTGCCAGTGTAACCAGCCTGCTGGATAGCATCCTGAATCAGGAAGAGAGCATCCTTGTTGTTCTGGATGTTGGGAGCAAAGCCACCCTCATCACCGACAGCAGTGGAGTCAAGGCCGAACTTCTCCTTAATGATCTTCTTCAAGTGGTGGTAGACCTCAGAGCCCATACGCATAGCCTCACTGAAGGAAGCAGCACCTAGGTAAGACCATTTTAGTTAGCTTTTGAATTGAAAACAAATCTTTATTAGGAAATCAGAAGCCTGATATGGTTTTATTCATAAAGCAGAGTACTATAAGTGAAAAATAATCACCAGTAGGCAGGATCATGAATTCCTGCATCGCCAGCTTGTTACCAGCATGAGAGCCACCGTTGATGACATTGAAGGCAGGTACAGGTAGGACAATATCGGCATTGCCAGCCAAATCAGCCAAGTGCTTGTATAGAGGCACACCCTTCTTAGCAGCTCCGGCCTTAGCAACGGCCAGAGACACGCCAAGGATGGCGTTGGCACCCAACTTTGACTTGTTTTCAGTGCCATCCAAACCCAGCATGAACTGGTCAATCTGTTAACCAATAGTTTAAAATGTATTACTATTCTTAAGACTTACAATAAAATCGGTAGAGGATCAGACAGGTGACTTTATAACTAATGCTGTAAACTCTGATAAGGTATATTTACATTTACCTTCTTTGGGTTATCATTGGTATGAGTAATAATATGCTGGTTGTTAAACAGCTTAACATATGTTGCATCACATCTATTTTTTGTGCACAAGTTATTCATAACGTGATAATATTCTAGTCAGGTTAATATTGCAGCCGTACCTAATTTTTTTACTTTTTATTTACTTTATCTTAGTTCTTTTCATAATTTACAATAGGCTGTGTTTTAGTATAGCCATTTATTTATAGGAAGGAAAACTTTGTGAGAAGTAAAAAGTGACTCATACTATAATATGTATGTGTAATAGGGAAACTTATAAGCATATGTATTAATGCTTGGATGACAATCCAGTAACATTTATTATGCACATGAAAGTATGCTTGTTACTCTCTCCTGAAAAAACTACAGAATATATTTGATAAAACTTGGCAGTATTATAGCTTTATATGCTGTATCAGAATTATATGCTACACATATGTTATTTATTATCCATGCAAAAGTAGATCCTGTGAGACGAGTAGGGAAATGTCAAAAAAAATCCTTCTCCATTTTTTAAGCTGGCTAAACATCAAAACTCTTGTGACGTGTAAGATAATCCTTAATAAATCATAATTGACCTGTTAATAGTTCCGTTAAGGTCAAAGTGAAGGTTATATAAAATATTGGTACATACCTCCTTCTGCTGTGTGACCTCAAGGTTCTGTTTCAGCAGCTCAGGAGCGATGGTCTCATTGATGTTCTTGATGGCAGTGAGGACTCCCTTGCCATGGTACTGGCCCTTGATGTTGTCTCGGAGTTCCAGAGCTTCATGGACACCAGTGGAAGCACCAGATGGGACTGCTGCACGGAACAGGCCCAACTCGGTGACCTATGTTGAAATTATTAGGTTCATACATTATTATGGTAATAAAAACAAACTAGCAAATGGAGTGGATGGAGGATAGCTAGCTTAATCAATGTAACCAAGAAAAATCAGCGCACTGTCTAATGAGATTCCAACTGGAATTCAAATTATTGAATTGTCCCATTAAAATTAATGGAAAAATTTATTTACAAGAACTTTTTACAATATCTTAATAATGAATATATATACAACTTACAACTAACTTATTACCTAATATATACACTTAATATAAATGTTTAAAAAATTGCATAAAAAAACTCCTCCTCATCGCTACCTCTTGGCTCTTTAAAATTAATTGGTTTGAAGAATTAAATAAAAAGAAAAATCGATAGTAATTACATACCAAGTCAACCTCCACAGTGGGGTTGCCACGGGAGTCGAAGATTTGACGGGCTTTGATGGACTTGATCGGCATTCTAGATAAAAGGGGCATAAAGTTTCTAATTAATTTGTGTAAATATTGTTCTCCGATGTTTTAAAATTGTTTTCTTAGCGGATTATCAATGTTATCATTACCTACCTCAATTTAGTCATCTAAACGCGGCAAGGTCAACTATAGGTTGAGGACGATAGTAGTCGGTAAGACTACGTTTTAAAATCAAGTTAATTATCATAACACAAAATATTTAAGATTATTATTACACCTGACAATTTAAAATTTAGTTAACTTTAACAATTGACGTATGCAAAACCTGAAGCAAAAGTTATGTAAAACCGGCATTTATAAATATATTTTACAGAAAATTCTAGCAAGTAAATTAGCTAAATCATTTATTAACACTAAGTAGGAAATGTATTACTTACATGACTGTATTTCTGTAAATTCAGCAATCAAACGGAATCAATCTAATTGCACGAATTCGCCGGATTCGCCGGAAAGTGCCAATAGTTGACTAGCTTTGTCCTTCACAAGGTGAAACTAGAGCTGCAAAAACTGATCTTAGAAACCGTAACTGTACTTCATTTTAACTTGGTTAATTTTTAAGTATCCACCAGATAATTATTTATATACGGGAATAGCTAGCGCGGAGAGCAATTTAATATTAGATCCTTGTTCATGTGTACACCGCAAGCTTGGTGAAAACATTTCTTAATAATTTTATATCGGAGACATTGGTTAGATAAAAATCTTTGAATTGCCAATGAATGTTGGAAAGATTTCACTTTGACCGATATCATTCGTCCATAAGGACAGTTGGAAAATCTTGATATGCACAACCGTACCTTACCACCATGACGTGTTTTGGAAAGTAACGGTTGAAGCTACTCTCTTTCTGTCAAGAAAATGCATAGATAATGACACTGACTATTATTGTTATATTTGACAGCAACTACAGCAAGTCAAGATTCCTTAGAAATTTGCTGAATCTGTTTATTTTGGTTACTGCATTCTTCGTGTTCCTATTCAGTAATAAATACTTATTCTGCTCCAATAATGAGTGACACGGAATCTAAATCCGATAAAAAACCAATCGTTATAAAGAATGCAACTGATTTACAAAGACTAAAATTAGAAAAGCTGATGAAAAATCCAGTAAGGAAAACATATCATTGTACCAAATATTATGAAATAACTCCAATGTTCTGCATTTATTGTGCATTATTTAATATCAACAGGACAAACCAGTGGTGATACCAGAGCCGCCGCGATCAAAATCATTGGCTCCACCTCCCGATTTTGTTCGCAACGTGATGGGTTCGAGTGCTGGCGCTGGTTCGGGCGAGTTTCACGTGTACCGACATTTAAGACGAAAAGAATATGCAAGGCAAAAGTTCATACAGGAGAAAAGCGAAAAGGTATAACAGATGAGAATGTGGTGTTTGAGTGAGTAAACTATTATAAATAATAGGGTACTTCTGGTTTTTATATTTTACCCACTTCTTTCAGGAAAAACTTGATGAAGAATATCACAATAGAATAGAACAGAATCGAAGAGCAGCAGAAGAGAAGACAGCTAAGAAAAGAGCTAAGAGACTGAAGAAAAAGAAAAATGCCAAATTGAAAGGGAAACAAACAAAAACAGACAATAAGCAGAATCCATCATCACAGTCTGACAGCAGTAGTGAAGACGATGAAACAGAGGAATCTAAGAAGGACCAAGAACTTACTTCAGCACCTGAAGAAAAGTCTTCATAACAAAAAATATCAACTATATAAGAAACTAGAAAATAAGTAAAATTAAATGAATTACACTAAGTCCCCAGTCTTTTATTTAAATATTTAACAAAATACACAACTTCTAACTTTTCGATTCATTATAACAAATTAAAGTACATAAATTATTTACTCAAATATCTAAAACAATCTTACACATTAACAATAATTTAAAATCATACTGATTCAGAGAAGCTTTTGTAGTTAAGTTCACTTTCAAAAAAGTAAGGTGGTAGCGGTGGAATCGATACAGTGAAGTTGTCCTGTGCAGGTATGGCCATGCGAGACCACGATGTAGAGTAGCAAATGGGGTCAACTGTGTCACGTATACACCATGGTATTACACTCATTCTGAAACAATCAGTGAGTTGATTATTTTTCACTTATCGAAAAGGAAGGTCTGAACAAAATTTTTACATAATGTAGGAGAATTATAGAAGGTATTGATAAACCCCTTGTATGCCGGTGGCGCTGATCCACGCAGCAACAAGCAGTTAAAAAATGTTTCGCTGATTGGAAGGTCTTTGTTAGGATAAGCGCAAATTGTTAAGTATAACATGGTTTTAATCATAATTATTATCCAGTACTTACCCAAACATCAGCAGAGTGAAGGATATTAAAACAATCGATATTACAAGAAACCACAGTGAAAAATCTGTCATTTTGGGGATTTTATACCGAATCTGCGTAAAGACGATGTAAAATTGCAATTTATACTGATCAAAATGGAGGGCCACGTTTTTTTCTATTACTTACAAAAATACCCTCTTCGTTTTTCATTAGTTTTAGTTTATAACTAACATAGGTAGGTAGATTTTAAAACGAATTCTGACTTGCGAAAGCAATGTTGCAAAAGACTGCAGATATGTTAATGCATTTATGGTTGGATAATCGTGACTGCCGCATCAATAAACGCTTGATAAAGATAGCTTGCTTGTAGTTGTAAAGTAGGTTGTAAATAGTAGAAATGATAGAGAAGGTATAGTTCTCAAAATTTTATTAGAACTGGAAAAGAATACAGATAAATGTTAATTAATTCTAAAGATTAATGCTAGGTTTATTGGACCGGTGCCATAACGCTGTCCTCGTTCTTCTTGAGTATGACGAAGCCCTCCATGACGGGCGACAGGGGGATGTATTCGTCGGTGGCGAGTTCAGCGCGCTCGCCAAACGACAGCAGCACGGGCGTCGTGTGTGTGTGAGACCCGGCGATCGTCTTCGGAGTACCAGCCTTACCGATAACGTCGACAGCCTGGAAATAATACGTGAGTAAATATTTGTCATATCATCGGCAATGATTAAATTAAAATATACATCAAATATGTACGGTATAGTTATATATTGTAAGGACGGGAGTAAGGCATGACATGGCATGGTTTTGTAGTTATAAATCATAAAGTAATGATTTTTTTAATGATGGTTGCTGGGCAAAATTTCAAGCATGTGACGATACATACCTGGCCAACGCGTACGCTCACGTTCAAGGGCTGAAGTTCAAGCATGTGACGATACATACCTGGCCAACGCGTACGCTCACGTTCAAGGGCTGAAGTTCAAGCATGTGACGATACATACCTGGCCAACGCGTACGCTCACGTTCAAGGGCTGAAGTTCAAGCATGTGACGATACATACCTGGCCGACGCGTACGCTCACGTTCAAGGGCTGAAGGTTCTCGTCGAGCGTCACCAACCAACGGGGTTGCATCGCCGTCGCCAACACGTATAGCAAGTAGTGAGACTTGCCCAGAATAACTGTAAAAAGTATATAAAGTTAAATCTTATGGAAAACACAGTTTTTTATGGTGTGGGCAACAGTAATCTATGCATTTAAAATATTAAGAAAATCCAGAAACTAGAAAATTAACCGAAACTTCTACGTTTTAGTTTATCGAATTCAAATTCCCTCGTTTATGTAAGGTTCTATGTTATTGATAATTATGTAAATCCATTATTCAATTAGATATTTACAAAGAAATACTTATTACAAAATTGATATCACAAATTTAGTTTTTTCATTCTAGTTATGTAATTGTGTGCCTCAAAGACTTGCAATAGAAAAAAAAATAAAACAAGGTAAAGAAAGAGGTTACTTACTGTTCTTACAGTCCAAGAAGGCGGTAAGCACTACGAGCAGGCCGGCGAGCGCGGGCTGGTTGATGAGGCGGCGGTCGGCGTGCGTGGGGCACAGCGTGACGGTGCCCTTGCCGGCGTGGCACAGCCCCTGCGCCAGCCGCACCATGAACAGGTGCACCGGCGACTTGCCGTGGTACAGCGCTAATGCTCGCAGCATGGTCGCCAGCCTGCGTTTATACATGGACGTTATTAATTTGAACATATTATCTGATAAAAAAAAAAATTGTTAATTCCGCTGACAAAAAAAATAAAAATAAAAGATGACCGTGGTTATTAAACTTTTAAAGCTGCGACGGCTCCATTTTCAGTTAAAATCATGTTGTAATTGAAGTTTGACCACTAAACCAAAGATGAAAATGGGCTTTACAATATTTAATTTGTTGGAATTGAGAAACAGTTCACACATCTACAAAAATGTTTTATTGTAAAATTATCAAAAACCGAATCATATAATTAATAAAATTTATGAAAAACTGTACCTTGCATTATTAGTACCAGCGCCGACGAGTCCCATAGCGAAGATGGCATTGTAAGCGACATCATTGTCGGAGTCGTGAGAATACTTGTTGAGAACGTCGATGACGGCCAGCTGCGGGTTCGAGATGGAACACAGCGCGATGGCCAGCGGCACCGCGCGGCGAACTGCCGGCTCGCCGTAACGACCCTAGGAGAGGAAAATTGTTATTTAGGCCACATTTTTTATAAGATAATTGTACTGTTTGGGAAATTAATGATCAATAATTTTAATTTTCTGTACAAATTGGAACGCTTTTCATTTTGCATGTTTTGAACTGTCGTCAAAAAGCATCCATTTCACAAGGATCTCTCGAAGTAACTGTGTCTATTTGGATAGCCACACAACTATTTTTTAAGGTTTTCGGTGAAAACTACAGAAATACACTATAGATAGAACCATACGTATTTTGAGAAAAATATTTCTTTTTTTCTTCAAATTATCTCTGCTCTTAATTCAAATTAAAGAGGACGAAGTCACAAAATGAGGCTCAAATAATCCATCAAACCTTATTATAAATAACATGTACGTTATGTAAGCACCCACCAGCTGTCCGAATATCCTGGTGCACATCTCAGCGCCGGTCTCCTCAGCGAGCGCGATGACGGCGACGCCAAGCGTGGCGACGGCCTGCACTGACGACAACTCCTTGTTCGCCTCCTTCTCCTTTTCCTTCTCCTTGCTTTTGCTGTCTTTTGATGATTTGCCTGGCGAAACCAAATTGTATAGGAGCTTTTAGATTAATATTTAAATAAGTATGTACATTTACCACCACCCGCTAATACCTTTTACTGTGACGACAAAATTTTTGGCGAAGATTATGTTAGAGTATTCTATAGATCGTCAAAGCGACCGTATTTATTTGAATCTATAACCATTTACTTTTATTTACTTCAGTAAAATGATTTTGAAAATTTTCTGGTATTTTTTAATCAAAACTTGCATAGATAGATAAGAGGTGTAAGTTTACCTTTAGAGCTCTTATCATCCTTGGAGCTGCCGGCCGAGGTGGTGCTGGAGCTCTCCTTAGCCTCTTTCTTGTCTTGCTTCTTGAATGCTGTGTCCTCAGTCGACTGTTGCTCATTCTGAAATAGGAATTAACATTTAAGTGCTATTATTACGAAACACATGCAATAACTTCAATCATAACAATCTGAAATAAATAAGAACAGGAAATAGAAAAGCTTTTCTCTCAAGTGTTAATTATTATGGTGCTGCTGGGTCCAACGGCAGGGTCGATTAGGGAAATGTTGAGAACATGTGATACGCAGTGAAGCATGGACTTGTGTACAATGTAAGGAAGAGTGAATACTTGATCTTTGGGGCCCCTGGTAAACCAATTTGCCACAAACCAACCATTTCATTGAATGGTGTGCCTCTGAAAAGGGTTACCCAATTTAAATATCTTGGCCATTATCTTACAGATGACCTTAAAGATCAGGTAGACATGGATCGCGAGCGCAGGACTCTGGCAGCTAGATGCAATATGTTGGCCCATAGGTTCGCTCGCTGTAGCGTAGAGGCTAAGATTACCCTTTTTAAAACTTATTGCCAGAATTTCTACACTGGCGCCCTGTGGGTCAACTATACGCGGAAGGCCCTAGATGTTCTGCGTGTGCAATATAATAACGGTTTCAGAGTGCTGTTGGGGCTGCCAAGATTTTGTAGTGCGTCTACTATGTTTGCTGAAGCTCATACAAACGACTTCTATGCGATTATGAGAAATAAGACCGCCTCTCTGCTGAGTAGATTGCGAAGCAGCTCCAATAGCATTTTGAAGACGTTATCTGACCTGAACGACTCCCGTATGTTGAGCCATTTTATAAAGGTCATAGTTCGTCAGGACATACCCTAAATAATTTTAATTTTAATTTACTAACCCTTAGGTATAAGCATTACTAACAAGTGAGCCTATGTAGCTTCAATAAAATAAAAATTATAATTATTATGAACCATTGTTATATAGCGTTCCGAACATTTCATAATGTCATGTCTATTGGGTTAAAAGTGAATAGTTAATACTTCATTTAAGAAGTCAGGCGTAACAACTGCTGAAGATGTTCAGGTGACACTGGTTTATCGTGCCTTCCGAAACACGGAAGAACTCAACATTACAAGGTGGTCACCCATTTACGGCCAGACCGCGCCAAGCGTTGCTCAACCTTATGAGATCAATCCGCGTGGCTTTGACTTAGCCACGAGCTCTTCTGCGGAGTATGTTATGCCTTATGTAATTAGTCTTTCGAACATTTGTTTATATCATGCCTATTTTATACATATAAAAGTGAGTATTTCCTTACATCGGTATCGTAATGCTTGGAGCAGATGTGCAGCATCTGCTGCACGACGAGCACGTCGCCGGTGCCGGCGTAGGCGCACATGGAGAGCGTGGTCTGGCACAGCGACTGCTGCGGCTCGGGCAGCACCTCCAGCGCCGCCATCGTCGCCTCCGTGCGCTCCTTGCAGCCTGGACATAGCATGTACGTTTGAATCAATCAGTATTACTTATTGATGATGATGATGTCCTCTTAGACGTTTCCGTCGACGGCGACACCCTGGCATATATCGGCAGTTTGATTTCGTTCATGGGCTCGTACATGACTCGCAAAACCAAACTTTTACTTATTACTAATATATAAAGAGGAAAGATTTACTTGCATCGAATAGGCCAACTATAAAAAACATGCTGTGAACAAGAGCACCAAAAGCCCAGTGGCTAAATGCCAGTGCCAGCCACAGCCAGTAGCGCCGACGCTTCGTGTGCATTCCTTTTAAGTTGTTTACAAGTTATGTATTAGTTTATGATTTAATGTTATTTATGTATAGTATTTTATATGGGCCTTAGATGCCTGATTTACATAAATATTTTTTTTCTCGATGTTATTTCAATTCCAATATTGACAAACGGTGCAAAAATTTGCAAAATAACAAACTAATGGCATAAAAGATAAAATAAGGAAATTTTTTTCAGACAGAATTAGGTTAATTAGGGTAAATAACAGGAGTAAAATTAAAATTTCAACTTACCCAAGAAACATAATCCCAGTCCCAAATGCAAGAATCTGGCGTAAGTAGACGAATGCAAGTCCTTGTTGTCGTCAATAAGACGTTGGATGATAGCGCATGTGACCTGAGATAAAATACATTACTTTTATGAACTCACGTAATTAAAGTTAAACTTTAAGTTTGCAAACTTTACCACAAAAAATATTCATACACCAACTTTGCCCTTCTTAGCCATTCGTAAGTTACGAGATTTCACTCTCGCTGTGGGTGCAGTGTGAGGGCCAGACTAAAGTGTCAGACAGAGTCAGACTAAACTCTCCTACTGACTAAAACCCAACATGGACAAGATCCCTTTGTGTACCAGAGCCGCGGTAACTCACCACAGCTACATTTTGATCATCAGCCGTTTTGGTTGGTACCTTAGTAATTAGGCCACTTTAGTCACGACTTCAGTCTGACCTTATTTGCTAGACATGGTGTTCAATAATACATCATCACTTACATCGCCATTACAGGACCCTACAGCGATGAGTCCGCAGGAGACGGCGGCGAGGGCGCAGATTTCGGCGGGCGCCGCCGTGTCGCTGAGCACGGGCAGCAAGTGGGAGAGCACGTCTTCGCGCTGTGTACCCGCGTATGCGATACCCAGACCTGGGACAAACAAACTTATTTAAACCTGTCGCATCATAATCTGCCTATCTTTTTGCAAACTATGTTGGGGTCTGCTTCCAGTCTAACCGGATGCAGCGGGGGTAACAGTGGTTTTGCATGGAGAGTTTACTTATCTGACCTCCAAACCCCAGTTACCTGGGCAACCCAATAACCCTTGGCAAGACTGAAATCTGTTTCATATATCTCGTATTTACATGGCGTACGTAAATAGGCGTTTTTTTTTCCAATCTTATTTAGAAAATAAAATTTAAAGAGATATCATCAAATCAATTGTCAACGAAAAAAATCGTGTAAAAATACACAGTAATACAGGAACAAAACAAAGAGAATACATAAGGACAACAAAAAATTTACCCAAAACACTGCCAATCCGAAGGTTGGAACTTGAATGTAGAACATAATCCGACAGAAGCGCAAGCGCTGGATCACACTCGTTGCGAACGCCGCAGTTGACCAATCCTAACGCGAGCAATGCGCCCGCCTTAATGTGCTCGTCGGCAGTATACAGGTACTTGTCGATGGGGGTCAGACCACCATCCACGTCCCATAAGTGGATCATACCCAGGGATGCTGCTGCTGATAACATGCCTAAAAGACATAAACATAAACTTAAAAATCTGTTTTACAAACGCTAGAAAATACGCTTTTGTAAATACACGTAAAAACTAAAACTCATCATGGAGATACTGGTCATATCTTCTGTCTCCATCATCAGAACAGTAAAAAGAACCATATTATTGTATTGTCACCAGAACTACATACAGCTATCAATTTTCATAATGCTACTTGTATTACATAGTTACATATTGTTTGACTTAATAAAAGCGTGTTGAAAATATAATTAGTCACAATAATGTTCAGAAACACAGCTAATATCTATTATTACCGTGATCTTTGTTCTTGTACATCCATTTGTTGCCGTCTTCAGTAGTGACGAGTTTATCGCGACCAAAACCAGCGTTAACGAAAGCGTTCACAAAGGTAGCTGATAGGTTCTGTCTGGCGGAGTCCACTGGGTGCTCCGTCAGTAGAGAGGGGCGTAGAGCCGAACCGGCCGACTCCAGCCACGTTTTGTAAACCTCCTCGGGAGTCTTGGGCTCCATGATGTCGAGCTGATAAATGACAAGTGTATATTGTAGAAAATTAGCTTTCGGAGGGTAAGGGTTGATTTATACTAGCGCAGAGTCGAAGCGCATCGAAGCTTCAAATTTTTTACAACTAAAGCGAAGCCGAACGAATGCGCGCGTATTCGCCGGAATACGCGCGCACTCTCACGTGTAGTAATGGGCATCAACAGCAATGCGCGCGCACTAATTTGTGTAGTTCGCGCGCAGACGCGTGAATTCCGACGAATGCGCGCGTCTTTTTAAATCTCCGAAGTAATGTGTGCGTTACGCCGTGGAGTTAAGGTTGAATTTGATATGTTCAGTTTTGGATAGACGCTTCGATGCGCTTCGACTCTGCACTAGTATAAATCGACCCTAAAGGAAAGGGCTTGAAAGCTTGGGAAGTGGTATTTATTGAAATTGATTCATATGGTATGCATATAAAGCAGGGACAGGGTATTACTGCTGACTATGAGACAGCAAATTAAATATGATATTACGATGATATATTACATAAATAAAGATCATAATAGTTCTTTCCATTCACAAGTTGAATACAGCAATGATGCTTACCTCTCTAGCCAGGCTAAGGAAGTGGTCATTGATGTGTGCATTGAGGAGAATTGTGCGGAGGTCCTCATCATCCACTTCCAGGGGAATATACTGACGCGCCAACATATAGCACAGTTGTTTCTTGATCAACCTGTAGGGACCAATCGTATATTGAGGATAATGTATGACTCATGTGGGACAAGCTTAACACGTAAGTCCTTCTGATAAAGAAGAGTTGAAAAACCTGTTACAATTATTGTATTAAGACAAGCTAATGCTTGTATGAGCTTAATTTTCATAACTGTCAATATTACTCTACTACTAACATTACTCTACAGTTTTTGATTCATGAAATAATGTAAAAAACTTTATTTATGTAAAAAACATTATAGGAAAAAGTTCTACTTACGGATCTGTGCAAGAGTTGAAGACTTCTTCACATTTAGCCTTATCATGTAATTGCATGGACACAAGCAAGGCTCGTGGGTATTCACCAAACCTCAGGTATGTATCCAAAACTCCTTGCAGGATCTGTGTGGATTCTGGCTCAACAACATAGCTGGCACATCTGTAAATAAATTTGTTACATGAGTAAGTATGAAACAATAAATGAAAGATTTCACATAAATGATTAAAGTTCAGTGTTTACTCACCCAATTAAATATAAGCATACTCTAGGATAGTTGCTTTGATCCATATGCTGGGTGAGCAGATCCAAGCGATCAATTTCCATCAACAGGTCACAGGCCTGGATCTCAGCAGAGTGCTTCATGTCGAAGGAGATCACATCTCTAACGAGGTTCAGTAAGGAGTCCATATTCTCTACATTCCACTCTTCAGCAATCTCACCCTCAAGTTGTCTGTTTACACAATTTCAATTAGATGTTGCACAAGAAAAAATCAATAAGTTTTTTATAAACATAAAACAGATGGAAGATAGATTTAATAGAATTTACATACCTGACATATTCATGTCCCCAATCTCCTACATTTGACATAGTTCCAAGAAGGCAGTACTTAAGGCATTCTCTTTTCTCTGCAGCATCCTATTTTTTAAATAAATAGCACTTAGTTATGATGAAAAATGTTGTAAGTATATCCAGTAATAATGTAGTTAAAACTGTTCATACTTACAGTGGTTCCACTGACACCCATAGCAAGCACTGAAACAACATCAGCACAGAACTTCTTTGTCTGAGCATCTTGAATTTTTTCATACACTATCTTGAGTGAAGGGTAATGCTCCCTCAGGAACTTCAAGGGTTTAGGGACTGAAGTCATTGATGTTGTTGAGGTCCTTATAAGTTTGCTCAACATTTGCAACGCCGGCAGATATAGATCGACATCTTCTCCCTATCAACAAAATGCCAAAATAGGTTAGAACCGATTGATTCTCACTAGTCATCTTCACAACACATCACATCAAACAACTGTGTCAAACATACCAAGAGTTTCTCGACCAACATATTGAGTTCTTCTTGCAGGCGTTTGTCTTCTTCAGACTGTAAAAACAATCAAACAATGAATTCCTTTTCATTTACGGATAACTTTATTTTCATGACCAAGTTCAATATTTACCAAATCATCATTAGGCGCAGCTGCAGGTTCTGCTTTCTCTTTTTTCGGCTCTTCAGTTTTATTTTTCACCGTCATTTTGATTCTGTTTTCGTTAATTTCTTCTAAAATGAAACAATCACAGTGACTCTCCTCCGCTTCAAGTGATTTTTATAAATTTTGACAAGTCACCATCACCGTAGTGAAGCGACCACAAAACGTATCTTTTCTACCACAGATTATATTCTTCTACTGGTTATTCTGTCCAGATACCGAGAATCGATTAATCTTTCGAATCGAATACATTAATTGTTACATGTCTTAATTCTTTTTAATAAAATGTTGAGTAAAATAAAATTAACAAAACTATTTACAAAACTAAAACTATTTACAAAAACTAAACTATTTACAGTAGCAAACTAAACGCATCAAAATTTCTGGCCAGCTACATTTTATCACCACGCACGTATTTAAACGAGCGACATATTAGGCACCCGGACCGCACCAGCGACTCCTCGCTTCCACGTCGCCGCTGTCACGGCTGCTGCCAGTGCGAATCTGGATATCGAGGCGAACGCACGCCGGTTTTTTGAACACTAACTTTAAGTTATTATAACCGCCATAGCGATTAAACTTTTTAAGGGCGTCATTACCGTTCCCTCGACTATATATCTCGACATATAATAATACTCAGCATATTCAGTGTGTGTGATTTAAACCCCGATTGGGTAAGTGCTATACAATTTTAAATTAGCCAGAAGCTAAGCAAACCATAACGGTTTCTTTCGCTTTGCTTTAGCTGGGTAATCTCTTTATTTGTGTTATCGCTTAACTTTATTTCTATTGCAAGCTTATTATGTGTTTTTGCATAGTAGTTTACCCCACACTTTCTTAATAATGTAATTTTTGCCTACTTGCGTTTTAGTTACCGTTAAAATTTTCAAATTTTGAATTGGCTAAGTAACCGACTTATTGTTATCTCCGTATCTGATAGTGAACATCCACAGCAACACATCTACACTTTTAGCGCTTCCCTATTAAGCGTTACTGTGGGTGCTCACCGTCTACGGCCAGTGTGTAATGCCTTCGCTTATTGCGCATTACAGGGTTTCACGTACACCTTAAGTCTCCTGCTTCCCCGCGGTGGACTGTAGCGGGTTGACCTTCGAACCCTACACCTACACCTGTACCTGGACCTGATCTCGGCGCGCGGCCACTTGTTCCTGCAGCGACCAGTGACGTCAGGGAAGTGCTAGGCTAGTGAGGAGGTTAATCACTGTAAAACTGTATGTATGGGCTCTAACCCATTGTTTATTTCTGCCGACCGAGCTATACTGTGTTTGTGTGCGGTAAATAAATTGTCCATCTTGCTACCTACCTATTTTTTTATTTAATAACCCCTGGGAGGGATAAAGTAGCGTAGCAGAGGATGAGACCGGGACACTGGCGCCCAACGTGGTAGAAATACAGTTGATTACTCCTCCTCCTTTGGTTGTGGGTTGTGTATGTTAGTGGTTGTCTGTGTAAACGTCTTTTATTTTTTGGTTTTTTCCGTTACTAATGTGTACGTCACAAGCTTTCAATTTCTTTGAGCAGTTAATGTTGGTCATAATTTATTAATCTACCCTACATTAATTTTTATTAATTTAAAGTCGTTTAGTTGCATAGTTTGTGCAAATATTTCTTGCTAATGTTTTTGTCTCGGGCACCTAAAACGACGCTTTCTTAAAATTGTTTTTTTTTTCATTATAATTTTTTTATTGTGTTCACATTTAAATAAATATCATACTAGTATTGTATTATTAGTTAATTAAGGTACAGTACACATTAGTAGCATTTTTTTTTATTTCTTCTGCTTCTTTCTTTTATGATTTTGTTTTTTTTTTTAATTTGATTTTTTTTTTTCGTTAAAAAAAACCAGACGTTCTTAAATTTTAATTGTAACAGAACGGAGAACGTGTTGTTTTTTTTCTCTTTTAATTATTGTTTTTTTTTCTCTTTTAAGCTTTGTTTTTTTTTAGTTTTGTCATTGTTTTTTTTCTTTTAAATTTTTTGTTTTGTGTTGTGAGTAGTAGCGCATGCGTCATTTATCCTTCTGTTTTTAATTGATCTTCAATATGCTTCCTATTAAGTTCCTGTCTCTTCAAAAATCTGAGTTGGAATATGAAGTTCGTATTAGAGGCGCGACTCCTGCACCTTCTGTTGAGGAGTTACGAAAACAAATTATAAAATTATCCCCTGATTTACCTTCAGAATATATATTAGAGTCACCTCTTGACGCAAGACAGGACCTTAAGGGTTGTTTAGAAGTTTTAACGAAAATTCAATTAAATCTTGACGCTAGCGATCCTAGCGTTGCTTCACTATTGCGGACACAGAATATGTTGAATCATTTATACAATCGTGTCGAGAGGATAACGCGTAGTGACGACATTAAAAAGGAATATGATGATATTGTTAGCGGTTATAAAATGTTCTCACAAAAACTTTCTACTTTGTTAGCCAAGAAGCCTTCTACTAGTACTTCTTCGAATGCGGCTAGTGCTAGTTCTGTCAAAGACTCAGTATCTACTGTACCGGAACTACAGAACATGATTTCTGTATCTTGCGATCGTACATCATCCGATTTAAGTAAATTAAAATTTACTGGCAAAACTTGTGTTCGCTCGTTTATACAGCGTGTTGATGAATTTATACTGGCTAGGAATATTTCTCAACAAAAAGTCCTAAGTTTTGCATCTGAAATTTTTCAAGACGATGCCCTTCATTGGTATCGTGCTGTAAAGGACAAAGTTAGTTCTTGGCCTGAATTAGCGCGGTTATTAAAAGAGGACTTTAGTCAAACTGATTATGATTATAGACTCATTTCGGAAATCCGTTCTCGTACTCAGGGAGAACGTGAGAATATTACCATTTACTTGGCAGTTATGAGTGGAATGTTCTCGCGTTTATCCAGCCCTCTTTCGGAAGTAGAACAATTAGAAATTCTCTTGCATAACATCAGACCTTGCTATGCTAGTACATTAGCGGCTGCACCTCAAATCACAACTATAGACACTTTGCGTTCGTTATGTCGTAACTACGAGGCATTTCAGACTCGACTGTCGCAATTTCAAGAGCCTCCTAAGGTTACTTCCGACACGCTTGCTCCTGAATTTGCGTACACTAAGGATGTCCATAAATCTATAAATAAGACTAATAATAGTAGTTACAATAAATATAATCAAAATAATTCAAATAATAATTACAATCAGTATAGGAATAATAATTTTAGTAATAACAATAAATATGTACATGCAATTAACGTGGCTAAAAAGGAACCTTACTGTCCTAGGTGTCGTAATAACACCCACCACATTCGTCAATGCAAGGCTCCACGGGATATCGTTTGTTTTAAATGTGGTATGAAGGATGTGAAGACACCCGACTGCCCTAACTGTAGTAAGACTAAAAATCAAAAAAACTAATTAAGCAGAGTTGTAACAATTTTAGCAAGCAAGACTGGGATGCTTGGCTTGATTTTATAAGAAAATTTTCCTCGTCATACAGAGTTGCTACAATTCTGCTATCAAAACCACTAAATGACTCTAGGCCTTATGTAAATATTAAAATAAATAACATTAATGCTGTTGGGTTACTTGATTCTGGAGCTGCAGTTTCAATTCTGGGAAACAATTCTCATTTACATCTAGTAGACTGCACTTTAAACCAGGATGACCACACTAAAATAATAGCTGCTGGCGGTCAGTCATTAAACACCTTAGGTTCGGTTAATTTGCCAGTTACTTTTGAGGGCCAGTTTCACATTATTAAGGCATATGTTGTTCCCGAAATTGAGACATCAATTATATTAGGAGTGGATTTTTGGCGCGCTTTTCGGATTTGCCCGAACTATATAGGTAGCATCACGATGTCGAACGTCCCATTAGCGGAAATAAAAGATAGTAGCGGTGAACCTTTCATCAACTCCTACGATAATTTGTCGGTGTCACAGAAAGCGATAGCTGATAATGTGATTGCGCAGTTTCGGACTATTTCTACAGAGGAAAAGGGTCTCGGTAGAACAAATTTAATATGCCATCGCATTGACACTGGTGACGTACAACCGATTAGACAGCGTTATTATAGGATGTCCCCCGAAAAGCAGCGCATCTTAATTGAGCAGGTGGACGAAATGCTGTCACTTGACGTTGTCGAACCTTGCGAAAGCGCCTGGTCTTCACCCGTGCTCATTGTTAATAAAAAGAACGGACAGCCGAGGTTCTGTTTAGACAGCAGGAAATTGAATGCAGTGACTAAGCGTGATGCTTACAATTTGCCTTATGTTTCGGAGATATTAGATAACCTTCGCGATGCTAAGTACCTGAGCAGTATCGATTTGTCCAAAGCTTTTTGGCAACTGCCTATAGCGCCAGAAGACCGCGATAAAACCGCATTTTACGTTCCGGGCCGTGGCACTTTTCGTTTTAAAACCACTCCGTTTGGGTTAACGAATGCCCCCGCAACGCAACAACGTCTCATGGATTTATTATTTAGCGACATGGAGTCTAAGACCTTCGCTTATTTGGATGACGTCATCGTAATAAGCTCTAGCTTTGATGAGCATGTTTCTCGTTTGTTGCGGGTTTTGGACAAATTGAGACAGGCAAATTTAACCGTAAACTTCGAAAAGTGTAACTTTTTTCGAAGCGAACTAAAATATCTAGGTTACGTGGTAGATTCTCGTGGTTTACGCACTGATCCGGACAAGGTGGAAGCCATTATTAACTTTCCGACCCCTACCAATAGAAAGGAGTTAAAACGCTTTCTCGGCACTGCTACGTGGTACCGACGTTTCGTCCCTAACTTTAGCACAGTGGCTGGTCCACTTAATAAGCTCACTGCTAACGGGAAAAACGCTCCTTCTTTCAAGTGGTCATCGGAAGCTGACGCGGCTTTTAATTCGTTGAAGGAATGTTTGGTTTCCGCTCCTGTTCTTTCTTGTCCGGACTATTCCAAGCCCTTCGAAGTGCACACCGACGCGAGTAGTTACGGTATTGGTGCTATGCTAACGCAGACTATAGACGGTAAGGAACATCCGATTGCGTACATGAGTAGATCTTTCACCAGTCCTGAGAAGAACTACAGCATAACTGAAAGGGAGACCCTTGCCGTGTTAGCTGCTCTCGAACATTGGCGGTGTTATATAGAAAACGGACAAACATTTACGGTGTACACTGACCACTCCGCGTTAAAATGGTTTCTGTCGTTAGAAAATCCCACAGGACGATTAGCTCGATGGGGGGTAAGACTGTCCTCATTTAATTTTGTTATCAAACACCGTCGAGGTGTCGACAATGTTATTCCTGATGCCTTGTCTAGAGCTTTTCCGGTAAATGCAATATCTCTGGCTAATGCCAACACAGACGACATCTGGTTTAAAAAGATATACAACGGCTGTCTGACTACTCCTTCAAATTATCCTAATTTCACCATTAAAAATAATTCATTATTCCGACTCACAAAAAATATTAACACCCAATTAACTTCAGAATTTGACTGGAAGGAAGTCGTACCTAGCGAGTTCCGTGAAAGCATCATCGCCGAAAACCATTCCGAGCCAACTGGTGGACATCTTGGTATTTTTAAGACTTATCGGCGCTTATTATTAAATTACTACTGGCCAAATATGCACCAGGATGTCGTTAAATATGTAGGTTCCTGCTCGGTTTGCTTATCTTATAAGGCGCAAAATCACACTACATTGGGAGAAATGGGTCGCCCGAAGCAATGTTCGAGACCTTTCCAGATGATCTCAATCGATTTTGTGGGTCCTCTTCCCACTAGTCGGAAGCAAAATTCTTATATATTAGTTATAATGTGCATTTTTTCAAAATTTTGTCTTATTTTCCCAGTGCGTCGCGCTACTGCGGACATAGTTATTAAGATTTTAGAGGATTCTATATTTTTGGTTCACGGAGTTCCACAAACAATCTTCTTGGACAATGGGACACAGTTTATAAGTTCAGCTACTGACGCGCTATTTAAAAAATACAAAATCCCTAACGTTTTTTTCACGCCGAAGTATACACCACAAGTTAACACGGTAGAACGCTACAACAAAACTATTGTAACTAGTTTGTCTACGTTTGTTGGAAACGATCATAGATCCTGGGACACCTCCATCCCCAAGGTTCAGTTCGCGATAAACAATTCCGTAAATGAAGCTACCGGTTATACCCCGTCATTTTTAGTTTACGGTAGGGAAGTAGTTTTATGCGGATCGCACTATACGGACAATGACCTGGGCGATGAAGTGTTATTCCTTCCTCGCGATTTATACGCTGAAAACTTAGGGTGTCTGCGTTCAGTTTTCAATGATGTGCAGGCTTCGTTATGGCATGCACATGAGAAGAATACTGCACACTACAACCTACGTAGGAAGCCGGCGGAGTTTAATGTGGGAGACATAGTTTATAAGCGCGCATTTGTCCTAAGTAACAAGGACAAATATTTTAGTAAAAAGCTTGCACCTAAATTTGTCAAATGCCGTGTAATTGAAAAACGGTCTCCACTTATCTATGTGTTGGAAGATATGTCAGGGAAAAATATAGGTGTCTGGCATATCAAAGATTTTAAAAACACTAAGTCTAGTGGTTAACAGATTTTTTTTACATTTTTTTAAAATGAGTTGAGACAAGTCACCTTAAATTAACATCTTACGACTAGCATTGGTTTTCTGTGCGATAATCACAGATAACTTGTTATAGAAGGTCGCGTCAACATGATTTTATATTGTTGAAGCTATTGTGTAAGAGAGTTTGTTTGATATTATGAAAGGATTTTGATAGTTGATAGTATGAATGTGTAGTGTTAGTAGTAAACTATAGACGAGTTTTTTTTTGAGAAAAAAACTCTTTCTGAAACGAGGGGGGTAATGTAACATTAATTGTTACATGTCTTAATTCTTTTTAATAAAATGTTGAGTAAAATAAAATTAACAAAACTATTTACAAAACTAAAACTATTTACAAAAACTAAACTATTTACAGTAGCAAACTAAACGCATCAAAATTTCTGGCCAGCTACATTTTATCACCACGCACGTATTTAAACGAGCGACATATTAGGCACCCGGACCGCACCAGCGACTCCTCGCTTCCACGTCGCCGCTGTCACGGCTGCTGCCAGTGCGAATCTGGATATCGAGGCGAACGCACGCCGGTTTTTTGAACACTAACTTTAAGTTATTATAACCGCCATAGCGATTAAACTTTTTAAGGGCGTCATTACCGTTCCCTCGACTATATATCTCGACATATAATAATACTCAGCATATTCAGTGTGTGTGATTTAAACCCCGATTGGGTAAGTGCTATACAATTTTAAATTAGCCAGAAGCTAAGCAAACCATAACGGTTTCTTTCGCTTTGCTTTAGCTGGGTAATCTCTTTATTTGTGTTATCGCTTAACTTTATTTCTATTGCAAGCTTATTATGTGTTTTTGCATAGTAGTTTACCCCACACTTTCTTAATAATGTAATTTTTGCCTACTTGCGTTTTAGTTACCGTTAAAATTTTCAAATTTTGAATTGGCTAAGTAACCGACTTATTGTTATCTCCGTATCTGATAGTGAACATCCACAGCAACACATCTACACTTTTAGCGCTTCCCTATTAAGCGTTGCTGTGGGTGCTCACCGTCTACGGCCAGTGTGTAATGCCTTCGCTTATTGCGCATTACAGGGTTTCACGTACACCTTAAGTCTCCTGCTTCCCCGCGGTGGACTGTAGCGGGTTGACCTTCGAACCCTACACCTACACCTGTACCTGGACCTGATCTCGGCGCGCGGCCACTTGTTCCTGCAGCGACCAGTGACGTCAGGGAAGTGCTAGGCTAGTGAGGAGGTTAATCACTGTAAAACTGTATGTATGGGCTCTAACCCATTGTTTATTTCTGCCGACCGAGCTATACTGTGTTTGTGTGCGGTAAATAAATTGTCCATCTTGCTACCTACCTATTTTTTTATTTAATAACCCCTGGGAGGGATAAAGTAGCGTAGCAGAGGATGAGACCGGGACAGCATCGATTCTTAATTTAAGATTGTCTAATTATAAATTTAAAATAATTTTAAAGTTGTAGTAATGTACATAGTCCTACTCAAATTAATATTTCAAAATGGTTTACGGTTCGAAGCAAACTTATTTATTTTCGTATTCAAAACTGAAAAATTGAAATCGATAAAAAGATGTTGAAGTAAAACTATAGTGGTATCGATTTACATCACTTTTTCATTGTTTGTGTTTTGTTTTGTTGGGCTCTGGCTGGAGCAGCATAGATTATAGAAACACAAATAAAATAGCGTCGAATCCATCGATATATATGTACTACTTACTAGATAGAACGTTCCGAACAAAAAGCTTACCACACTGAAATGCACTGCAGAAGCATTGCCCAAAATGGCAAATCAGAGCGATTTTGACACCTGCGTCAGATGGATGTCTATGAAACGACAATTATAAAATAGAAAATACATATCAAGGTACAAACTTACACATATAAACTATTCGAGAGTCAAGTTAGTAAAATTACACGCTGTTCATGCTATTACAACGCTTGTATATCATACTTTTCATTTATAATTCAATTTTACAAATATGTATTAATTTGTTCCCGCCCGTCATCTTAAATTATGGATTAAGAAAATCGTGCAGAAACAGATGTGCCATAAAACTGGCAGTAGGTATAGTAAGTTCAACTCAGTCTTGCGCGCGGCCTTATGTGTGGGTAACCCTTGTACATACACAGTGACTTTGTGTGCGTGACAAGAGGTACAGTCGGGTACAAATACAGTTATTTAGGGGTTACGGCTGTTTAAAGAAAAACAGTTATTACGTAATTTAATGTTTATTTATTTATAATGATTCTGAATCGCTACTTGAAAAATCAAATGATGAATTTTCGGATTCGCTACTCTCACCGAGGTAAATTATAAATTTTGACTCCATGTCAAAATGTCTATAGTATTTTTCTTTTTTCTTTTGTACATGTCGACAAGTATTACCCAACATCCCTTCATCAATATGACTTAAACGTTCATTTATGAGTTTCATTATTTCCGTCTTATTTCGGTCGACATTATGCGAAGCAATATTATTTTTTAAAATTCCCCACACATTTTGTTTACATTATTATACTAGATTATACGTCTTTTTACATTCTTAGTCCACACTTTTATTTATTGTCCGCGTACCCCGAGATCTAGAAAATATGTAAGGAGTATTTAATTCATCTTAGATATTTCACCTCATTTATTTCTTAGATACTGTCAACGTCAATTTGAAAAAACTTATGAGAAAATAATGAAAAACTGTAAAATGTAATAATAAAAAGCTTTGAATGTTGTTTCATTTTTTGAAACGCTACCTGACTCCTTAAACATTTTCTCCGTGAAGAACTAGACATTTTCGTAAACGACTGTACCCATAACAAAAAGCGATAAGAACACGTCATGCTCGGACGACGTCACTGTCACACGAATGAAAGTTGTATATTTACAAGCCGACGCACACATAGGGCCGCGCGCAAATCTGAGTTGAACTATCTATAAAATATCAATGAAAACAGACTTCACTTTGTCATGGTATGTTCTTACTTTCAAGAAAAAATAATTAAATTCGCGAAAATTTGTGATAGGTCTATGTGATGATCTTAAGAAAAAAAACATCGTAATTAATATTAAAAAACCCTATAAATAAGTTCCTGGTTTTAATATATTACATGATTTTGCATTCACTTAGATATAAATAAACTTTTTGATATATTACATGATTTTGAATTCACTTAGATATAAACTTTTTGAGTAATGAAAAATGTAGGCAAAATACGAGCGAAAATATTATGTCACTTCTGCAATTAACATCAATGAGGATGACTACATGTTACAATACGTCAACAAGATGTCAACAGACGACATAAGCGGGTAAATTATTTGTATGGATGTTCTTGTCTATCGCTAGAATATATGTCAATGGTCGAATCTCATACAGAGAACTCAGAAACATCGGGATCGATACCATGAAGATATAAATAAGAGCGATTTCACACTAGCGTGCAAGTACCTCACCATGCGCTCATGGGACATTTAAACAATAGTTTGCTTACAAAACTTACAAAATCAAACATATAAATTGATATAGTGAAACTATCACTTCCATCATCATCATCATCAGCCTATCGCAGTCCACTGCTGGACATAGGCCTCTCCAAGTGTACGCCACTGAGATCGATTTTCGGCTGCTCGCATCCAGGGGCCCGATTCTCCTAAGTTAATAATGTCAAAATCGAATAGAAATCGAATCGCAATATGATCGCAATAGCAGTTTTAACCATATCGGGCATTCTGCTACTAATAAAAGACCAATCGTATTCGATTGACATTTGATTGGTGTGCGATTGGTCTGCTATTTTGGTAATTTTGCGCTCGTAATCGTATGCCGCTTAAGTAAAATTAGGAGAATCGGGCCCCTGAAGTGGCAGTGGGCTGGCCATATTAGCCGAAGAACCGATAACCGTTGGGGTAAACGAGTTTTAGAGTGGAGACCACGCCTCGGCAAACGTAGTGTAGGACGTCCTCAGGCACGGTGGAGTGTGACTTGCGCAAGACGGCTGGCAGGAGCAGGGGCCCGATTCTCCTAATTTTACTTAAGCGACATACGTGGCATTCCGCTATTTTTTCTTTGAAATAAACGTTTTTATCCTTTTCTGTCATTCAATAATAAATCATTTTGTCTGCAAATGATTTACGATTGCAAAATGATTGTACAGCAAACTACCGTATAGACCAAAATTACCAAAATAGCAGACCAATCGCACACCAATCAAATGTCAATCGAATACGATTGGTCTTTTATTAGTAGCAGAATGCCCGATATGGTTAAAACTGCTATTGCGATCATATTGCGATTCGATTTCTATTCGATTTTGACATTATTAAGTTAAGAGAATCGGGGCCCAGCTTGCTGATTCGGTGGGCTATGTCGATGACCTTGGTTCTCTGACGGATTACCTCATTTCTGATGCGATCCCTCAGAGAAATGCCGAGCATAGCTCTTTCCATAGCCCGCTGAGCGACTTTAAACTTGTGGACCAGCCGTACCGTCAGTGTCCACGTTTCGGCTCAAGTCATGACAGGGCCCCGATTCTCCTAATTTTACTTAATTGTAAATACACCCTACAATCATTTTTAAAACGTAAGCTCTGCTGAGAGACAATTGTCACTTGGTCTTGGAGAATCTACAATCCACAGATTCACTGTTTATTCACAAAATATTTACATTAATTGAAAAAAAAAAAAAACTTATATATACAGGGTTACTGGTAATAGACCGCATCCTTTCATGAGGTGATAGTATAGGTCAAAACGGACAAATTTGACCATGGCATACACTGGGCAAAAGTTAACCCGTTTCATGATAATCGAATTTCAAGATCAGTCGTCTAGGTACACGTATAAATTTTTATTATTAGTCAAAAGTCTCGTTTTTTTATGGATAGAAGATGAATGACTTCATAATAACAAACCATAAAACTGTACAAATCACAGAGGAAATTATAGCGCGAAATAAAAGCCAGCCTTTGGATCCCGGTTTCAGGCTGTCCCAGCCTTTGGTAACCAGGCGCTGGGAAATATCCCTGGCAAGAAGTTGGGCGCTCGGACCCCACGGCCCTAGAGTTTCAACCCCAAACGGCTCAAACATGTAATTGCTTATAAGGTTACCATATTTGCGCCGCTTGAGGTTCTCTGCTTGTGCAGCGGCGGAGCCAGCACAACATGCAGTTCCGGGAAGGTGAGATGGCGCAAGAGTGTCGACGCATGTCGCGTCCCACATTAAAGTCCTACCCACCTTCCACGGAAATAGCGACATGCCGTCTGGTCTCTTGCCATCGTCGCGTGCCAAGCCATTTGGTTCGAGTACGGCTGGCACGCCGACGGCAACAGGCGCGACGGATCACGTCGTTTATGTTGGCATGTCGTGGTGACCGAGGCTGTTGACAGCTTCCCCGCAGTGGCAGCGATGAGGAGAGCAGCATGGAGCACCTAGTCGGAGGCAAACGGCGAGTCTGAAGGTGGTGTCATCAAACATGTGTTTGAGGACACAATTATGTCAATTTGTGTTTTATTTTTTTGCTTTTATTACAAGTAATGAAAACTCAACTTACAGTCTTAAATTCATTATTTGCTTCAGATATTTCCATGTTTGTTACATACCATCGCATCAGGTCGTGGTGTTTACACTCATTTTTATTTCAGTATATGGTTTTTAAAACCAAACCCAGAACTATTGTATTTAAAAACTGGTGCATACTTCTAACTTCCGTTAGACAAATCGTTCTACATTGATTTGTTAGTGGTCGTAAATACCAACTTCTTGAATTTTCTGGGGTGTATCTCCAAGCTAACTTTTAAAATAAGCTTTGACATAAATAGCAATAATATATTATGAAATACCATCGTATTTTACGTATTTCTTGTATAGAACACAATTTAACAACTTTTAAAATTAAAAAGATATAAGCCAAAAACGAAATTATTTTTTGTTTTTCGTTGATTACCAAAAGTGCTATTTTGGTGTTTACGACCTTTGTTGTCGGAAGGGTCGATATGTATACCTCGGGCAGACATTGCAGTCAGGTAGAAACAACTTTGAGGACGAGGTGAATAGGAGAATTCTGTTGGGTTGGGCTGCATTTGGGAAGCTACGTCGAGTCCTAACATCGTCGATCCCACAGTGCCTAAAGACAAAAGTCTTCAATCAGTGCGTCCTACCAGGGCCCCGATTCTCCTAAGTTAATAATGTCAAAATCGAATATAAATCGAATCGCAATATGATCGTAATAGCAGTTTTAACCATATCGGGCATTCTGCTACTAATAAAAGACCAATCGAATTCGATTGACATTTGATTGGTGTGCGATTGGTCTGCTATTTTGATGATTTTGGTCTATACGGTAGTTTGCTGTACAATCATTTTGCAATCGTAAATCATTTGCAGACAAAATGATTCATTATTGAATGACAGAAAAGGATAAAAACGTTTCTTTCAAAGAAAAAATAGCGGAATGCCACATACGCTTCAATCGTAATCGACTCGGGATTGGATATCAGTCGAATCGAGTCGAACGTCAATCGAATGGCGCTTAATTATGTCTTCATGTTTTTGGGTGTTTTTCAGAAAAGAATACCCTGTGACGCACAGGAAATATTTTTTTTTTATTTCGTGAATTCTATTATATTTACTCTAATATTAAAGAATATATTGTTAACTAGCTAAATCTGCATTTTAAATTAAAATTATAAGATGATTTTAAGAAATATTAAAGTTTTTCTGTCAGCGTATGATGCATAGTATTCCTGAACGTCACAAAATATAATTAATTAAAAATAAAACAAACAAGTATTAAAACGAAATCAACTTATGGTAGCATAAAGATATACTTAAAATCTTTTAAAAACAAACAAAACGATAGCATAATTCTATAAGATTATTAAATAATCATCTAAATAATTTCACTTTCGTCACTTCTTGGACACATCTCACTAGAAAAGTTGTTATTACTAATGATATCCGCTACAATTTCCAAAATCAAGCCTAGTGAGAAATTTTAGATACTAACAAAATACTATGATGCCAAAATAAACGCTATAAAATGAAAAATATATATTTTAAAACTATTTTTGTAACATCCAGAATATGGGACAGTGACTATTATGAAAATATCGTGATGGATAAGAATAATTTGAGCAATGTCCACACTGCCGTTTTCAAAACACAATTACAAAGAATAAAGTATTAACTCACAAATTTTTTAGATATAAACCTTTACACACACATATATAAACAAAACCGATTAAATGTAAGCCTTTTCGTTTGATACCTACCACACGCGCGGACAGGACGCTCCCATAAATTATTTAATTGTACACTAAGCTTTACAATTCAAGATCGTTACGATTTTGTTCCGGTAGTATGTAACGTGACGCACAGGAGGTGACGTTTTCATCTCACGAGACTTTTAAAATTGAAAATAACTAATATTTATTTAAACTACCTTGTTTTTAGCCTTACTAATCTAATAATGATGAGTTGTTTATGTTATATACAGTGTTATAGAGTTAAAAAAACAATTTATTAACCTTTTAAATACTGCCACTATCCGGACCAAAAATTTTGCGCGCCGATGACACCAACATTGTCGTCACAGTTTTCGCCTTAACTGACTTTAAAACGGCAATGCAGGAATCCTAATACAATCATAAAGTTGCCAAGAAGGTAGAAAAAACACAAATTAGTAGATTTTGTCTTCAGTACGATATCAAATTCACCGTGACGAAACCGGATTTTCCGGAACAATGATTTTCGTAGGACAACATTAAAATAATGATATTTCTTAAAATAACAATAAATTTATGGCATAAAAATTAAAAATACGTTTTTAGAAATACAGAGACTAAGTTCAAAAACTTAAACATACCTAAAAACGAATATTTTAGAAGTTAGATGTATTTGAAATCTCCAAGAGCGCCATGGGACACACGATATTTATACGTCCTCTTCAGGTTTATTTTAAATATAAAAATAACTATCCACTTTTTATGCTACATATCGATTTAATTGTATATTAAAATATATACCTAAATTAATCAAAAACTCACTTTCACACGTGCCATATAAAAAAATCAAAATAAAAATGTTTGAATGTGTGGGACAGGCCCATTTTGCTAGGGTCAAGTTTTCTGAAAAACACCCTTTTACGACCGACAGCTGCTTGTACGTTGTTTTATACGACCTGCACGGTTATTCGGTTCTATACACAAATACAAACCGCGTTAGTACAAACCTCGCCGCCGAGGTCCGCCGCGACGTCCCGATCTCTGTCCTCCCGACCCTTGCTCATCGAGCCAGCCCGCGAGCTGAGCCAGTAGCTTTAAATTCCCCATTTAATAATAATGATCATATGATCCAGCCTGTCCCTTTGCTGCCTCCCCAGCGACGCCCTAAGCCGAGGTCCGACCCCACAGGGGGTACCCTTAGCGCAGTCGCTTAGTTTATAAGTTGTTTTACGCCCCTGGCTGGAGGCCTTAAAATCTAGGCATCCACAGGGAAAAGTCCGGTTAAGCAGTACACGGCCTCCTAGGCTGAACTGCGAGATGCCATACCAAAAAAAAAAAAAAAAAAAATTCGGTTCTAAGCAATATGAGTTATACATACCCTCTTTTCTAAAAAAAATTGATTATACTAGTAAAAATTTTGGGTGTAAAAGTATTTTTTTAGACGAATATTTTTTCACATTTTTAGATTGACGCAGCGCCAAAAATTAAGTAGGGCTGCATTCTTAACTCATTTTCGCCAAAAAGGCGTTTACGACATTTGTTGCCGGAAGCGTCGATTATTTCCGAACAACTTCGAGAACGGCGCCGTGTATCGCAATCGGTTCCGGTAGAACATGTTCATTGAACATGACCTTGGTTTTGTCCAAGTTCATCCGTAGGCCGATGCGTAGAGAAGATTCAGCCAGGTCGTTCAGCATCTGTTGTAGGTCCTGCAGCGTTTCCGCCATGATGACGATATAGTCAGCAAATCGCAAGTGAGAGATGTGTTCGCCATTGATGTTGATGCCGCGTCTTTTCAGTTTTTAGTTACAGTGTACTTGGACGGACATTGTAGCGGCTTCGTAGAGACATCTCATCACTTGGATGTATCGCCAATCTACTTGACAACGCTGCAGGGACTCCAGAACAGACCAGATTTCAACCGAGTCAAAGGCCTTCTCATAGTCCACAAATGCTCGACACAGGGGCTGATTATACTCTTCGGTCTTCTGTATAATCTGCCGCACTGTGTGGATGTGGTCTATGGTGCCGTATCCGCTCCGAAACCCAGCCTGCTCCGGTGGTTGGAATTCGTCGAGTCTTCGCGCAAGTCGGTTCTTGATCACTCTTGAGAACAGCTTATAGCAACAGCTTATATTATATCACTTCCATGCAAAGAGTATCTAAGTAGAATAATACATAGGGTCCATGTGAAACAGCTTTTGCTAATAGTTGCCACATTTAAAGCATACTAATATACTGTATCCCGTAGTTTGACCAGAATCCTGAGGAATAACATCCCACAACCATTGATATAAGCTAACAATTAATAAAAAACAGCATTTCACTCAGCACAGCCGTTTCACCGTGAAAGCATGAAAAAACACACTTTCGCATGTGAGTTTTTTTTTTATTTGTGTCAACATGTAAGTATAAAACTTAGTTTTTTTTTTAAGTCTAATTTATGGCAACTTTTTTTTATTTTTAAATAGTGTATAGATTGAAATTAACGAAAATTAAGTTGGAACGCCAAAAATATAGCTAGAATAATAAATATCCGAATACATAATGGAAAAAGCTACGTGATCACTTCCAGAATGTGACTCTATTGAGTATGATATTAACAAAAAACTACACAAAATATTATTAATATTTTTATTACTAATTAAAGAAAACAATCTTGTCAAAAGAAAAAAACACAATACACGACAATTCTTTGAACGTTTTATAACAAAAATCAAACTTCAATTTCAATTATATGACTTTTGATGCACATCGGATATTATTTTTTAAAATATTAAGCTATAATAAAAATATATTTCTGCAGTGATCCCTAGTTATGAAACAAAATTAAATTCCTGTCCATCGAGCGAAAACAGAACAAAACAGTATTTTATAAAGAATTTTAAATATTTTTTTGTTTCAAATAGAAAACAGGGACAGTCACGCAACTGAACGTCTGAAAAGTATAAAGCTTCATCTACATGGACGCTATTATTATAATTATGTAATATTCCAGATCAACATTTAATAATAATCAAGAAATACTATATCTTTTCAATAATGGAACAAATAATAACAAAAAAATATTGTACCTCGTTTACATAAAGATTGTAAACATGAATAAAATAAAATTGATCCCCACAGAAAACTATTATTCTGAATTTCTGAAACAACATCACTGTTTCCATGTAAACTTAATTTTATAGGATCAGTCATGTTGTGACTTTGAGCTCAGCCCGTATGTGACCATAGATTTGGTCACAAAACGGAAGTCACATTTTCATACTTGCCGATTAAAAAAAAATTATAAATAATTATTTGTAGTTCTTTTCCATTTGATGTCATTTTAAACAGTAACTTTAAGAAATGGCGGTTTCTAGAAATAAACAGCAATCCTAATATTTGGTTACGCTGTAGTAAAATTCAAACACAAATCTGAACATAAATTCCGTTCTTGTACGGAGCCAGCAACAAAACGTCTACGTTCCTCAAAATCCTTTTGACTTTAATAGTAAAGTAAAGTAAAAACCAGTAGTATGTCTAAGTAGTGCCTGTTTCAAAGTATTAGGACCCAAAAATTGTGGCTTAAAGTACTATAAAATGCGGTCACAATACTGAATGTTCAGGATGGATCAAAATTTCATCATCCTAGTTTTATACGTTTTTTATGTAAATAAGCCAGAATATTACAAATGAATTGATGAATATTATTAAATGATGACATTTAGAAACTAAACCCCTTAAAAAAAGTATATCGTCCGTAGAAAAATCGCGAAATATTCTTGATCCAATCATACGAATTCAGCTGGGGACAAGCAAAAAAAGCCTACTCCTGTTTATTTAAATGCTGTTAAAACAAAATAATGAATAATTGGAACAGAAACTAATATAATAAATTAAAATTAAATGTATATTCTTTGGTCCAGTATCTTTAAAAACTCAAATAGTTAATGGGTTTAACAATGAAATTAGGTCAAATCCGGGGGACAAGCAAAAAACGCACTTTACACAAATAAAAAAAAAGCTCATGTTTAATTCTTACCTACATAAGGGCCGGAAATTGAGTAGGTACCTAACTTAAAAAGGGCTTGATGGTCATTAGATCATATCATATGACATGATACCTACCATCATAAAAAGCAATTATAAAATAAACAACTCACTGTAATGTGATGACTATTGCAGATATATGAAACCATAGCTCTTCACATTAAACAGATAGCGTAAGCGGACTTAAAATTTAAATACCTAAATGTATTCCTGTCGGAATAATACATTATGCACTGGATAAAATGATTACCAAGTCAATGAGATTTACCTAGAAAGACAAAAAGATCAGGTAGCGGTTCTGCGGAACTGAGAGTAAAGTATGATTTAGTTTGTGAAGAGACGCAGTGAGATCAACTTCATTCACACAGCATTGAGGTCAGTAACTTTTAATTTGAAACTTATTACCTATTCAGGAGGTACAATCTAAGTAACTTTTCAAAGATGTGCGTATAATTGTAATACCCGAGTTTCGTTGTATCTACGTAATTTTATTTCCTGCCACTTGAATGTTCTACACATGTATGTAAAATGTTGATATTTGCATGATTTTGTTTATAATATTATCTTTCAAAGCGGCAAAATGCGCGCGGTTACATCCGATAAACACCAGTTTTATCCATATGATTAAATTCCTATAAAATACCCTTAGCAGCGTTTTCTTTAGTTAGTGACTCTGTTCTACCCAGTTTTCAGTTTATAACAAAAACATTATACTGCAGCACAGCAGATATTTTTAACTAATGGATAACGTCAAAACTGACTTACATCTTCACTAGAAAACTTTTGTTACAGATACCATGCAACGCATCAACGCAACGCCGTTTTTAAAACTACTATCATACAGCAAGATGTGCCTGTCACGAAATGCTTGTATAACACCTTTGTCGATTGATGATATGCCACGTCCAAAATCGTTACCTATCATAGGGACAAAATTAGAATTCATCGCTGCAGGTAGCGGAACCAAGTAAGACAGAGTTTTTTTAACAAATCCTCCTACATCATTTATATTTGTATAATAAAATTTTATATTAAAGCCGCTTTAATTAACTTTTCACTATTTTCTAACCAATTCAGAACTTTTTATTTAAATTTTGAAATTTTCTGTGTTACAGGTTACACGAATATGCAGATCGACGTCATAAGCAGTTAGGTCCTTTGTACTGTGAAAAGTTAGGCGGTAACACTGATCTGGTATTCGTAAGTGATCCTATGCTAATTAGGTCATTATTTATTAACCTTGAAGGGAAGTATCCAGTTCATATTTTACCTGAACCCTGGGTACTATATGAAAAAATATATGGGTCAAAAAGAGGCTTATTTTTTATGAATGGGGAAGAGTGGTTAAATAATCGTAGAGTAATGAACAAGTTTTTACTTAAAGAAAACTCCGAAAATTGGTTCGAAATCCCCGTTAAAAAAACTGTTAACAATCTGATACAAAGATGGAAAATTGAAACTGAAAAAGGACAATTTATACCTGATTTGGAGACGGAGTTTTATAAGTTTTCTATAGATGGTATGTATTCACACATCATGCTCCTATGACCATATGAAGATACTCCCAACCTCGCACCATCTACATTTATTAAATAAAATACAACGTTTGTTTCAGTTATAATAGCAGTGATGCTAGGCAGTTCTTCATCTCTTCAGCGAGATAGACATTATGAGGCTCTGTTAGATATGTTTTCGGAAACAGTCAAGAAGATTTTTCAAACAACAACAAAATTATATGGATTGCCCGTTGATATCTGCCAAAAACTAAACTTAAAAGTATGGAGAGAATTCAAGGAATCGGTTGACGGATCTCTATCACTAGGTAATTTAAGTTTAAAGTACCTAATCGTTCTAATGATACCTTTGCCCAGGCCGAGTCACGGCTGGCCACTAGAGCTGTTTTAAAGAACAGCCAGTTTTACTGGAAATGAATACAATATTCAGAAGACACATGCCACGTTCTGATTTTAAATCTCTGATGAACATTATAATCTGTTTTCATCTTCCAGCTCATAAAATTGTCGGGGAAATATTGATGAATAGCAAGAATGGCGATGGACTGATAAATCTTCTCGTGAATGAAAATGTGAAACCCGATGACATTAAAAGAATAATCGGAGATTTCGTAATTGCCGCCGGAGACACAGTACAAAATAGTTCAATTACTATTTTTTTAAATAATTATATTATAATTTATACATCATTTGCTTATCATTTGTTTCATTCCAGACGTCTTACACATCTATATGGACACTATTTTTACTTTCAAAGAATGAAAAAGCGCGAGAAGAATTGTACCAAAGAGACTCCTACATAAATCATGTCATTAAGGAGTCGATGAGATTATATCCTGTTGCACCATTTTTAACCAGAATTTTGCCCAAAGAGACCATTTTTGGAAATTATAAACTAAGCAAAGGCGTAAGTACTTTTTAAAGTGTACTGTTATTACGATTTAGAAATTACTTTTGTTAATGCTTGTTCATTATGCCGATTATCATATAATTATTCGATATATTAAATTAACTGATGCTATACCATTGATGATTTAGGGATGTGTGTTAGGGTTCCATATCTTAGGAAAAACTATAAAAAAATTGCGCTATTCCGTCCATCATTAACATGAATGCGCATGAGCGCATTTGCGGTGGGTTGAATTAATTGAATGGTAGAATTTTCGGTACTTGGCAACAATAAACGAACCAGTCAAAATAAAACCCTGACGTTGTCAAGTCCATAGATATAATATTACTAAACAAGATTGCGCACGCTCAAAATATATATTTACGAAAATGAACTCTATTGTAACGCAATAAGGTACTAAATTGGTTGCATAATACACAGAGGCAAATCCGAGCCGAGAGGGATAGTTCGAACGGAGGCTGTTTGTCTCTTTCTAACACCTTGCCAGCATAAAAAATGTTGTGATCAAAAGTTTTGTCTTCCCAAAAAACAATTGAATCACTTATATTTTTATCTTATTTTAACAATTGTAAGTCAACAAATTAATAACAATCGCATTAATTTATTCGTATTTATTATTAAAACATAAACAACATAAATTTTTCTTTTTCTTTTTTTTATTTTCTAGCGGTAACCCTGAACATTCTTGGCGCGTAATCAGCATTTAAAATTTTGTTTATATTTTTTGTATTAAATCAATTTAAACTATTAAAATGGTGAAAAGTGTTGCGTTTCTACTTGCAAAAGTGAATCCTATAGTGGTTGCAATATATCGTTCCACAGGTTAGCTAATAATAACATTTTCGTAAACCAAACAACTAGGGTGCCCATGAATTCTTGTAACGAGTCAAAATATGGGTGATGGATTTTAAAACTGTTGTACTATTGTTATAGCTTCCCAAAAAATGAAGAAAGGCGACATAAATGGCTCAGCAGTCTATATATGAAGTAGAAATACAAAAAAAACAGTCTTCACTTCGAATCCTCCTGCTTTTATACTGCTAATTTCCGCTAATTATTAAAAGCCTTTATTAGTATCTTAAGGTCACAAACTGCGTAAGTTAAAACTTCAATACTAATCTGTGTTTAATAATCTTAGCAAATTCGGATTTGTCTCACATAGCTTAATCTCATAGTCACCCTATTAGAAAGGGACAGACAGCCTCTGTACTAACTGTTTCACTCGGCTCGTTTTTTGGGTTTATATGCGCAGTCCTGTTTACTAATATTATGTCTATGGTCAAGTCTGACAATTGACATTTCTATAACCTAAACTTTTTAAGCTTTTGGTTGTGGATCGAAAGAAATATGAACTGTTATTCAAGATATTAGAAATTAAGAACTAAAACTTACTATTATAGTTTGACTATGACGTTCTACAAACATATAACAAAGTTAAAAATCAACTCTACACTAGAAACTTATCGGAAATTCAGTGTTATTTGTAACAATCATCTTGTAGCAGTAAATAATGAAAATAGAGCGGTTAAGTGCAATGTATTGAAACAAAACAAATTATGTTCATTTGACCCCCGTGTAAGCCGTAATTTTTCAATGGAAGCATTCGCAAAATGGCAAGAACAAACGTATGCAAGCATATCAGGAAGTACCCCTGTGCATTTTATGCAGGATGGGTTACTTTATTTCCACGATCTAACCGGAATGCCATGGTGGGCCACAATTGTTACTTCCACAATACTTATTAGGACATGTATGACTCTGCCACTATCGGTTTATCAAAACTACATATTAGCAAAAGTAGAGAATATCAGTTTAGAACTTAAGGATATGGTAAATGAGTTAAAAAAGGAAACTACGATAGCCAAGAAAGTTTACAACTTAACAGATAAACAAGCAGTATTATTATATAAGAGATCATTGAAGAAGCAATGGAACAATTTAATAGTGCGAGATAACTGTCACCCTTTCAAAGCAAGCTTGTTGATATGGTTTCAACTGCCAGTTTGGGTGTGCATGTCTTTTGCTTTGAGGAACTTAGTATACACAAATAGTCCAGATCCTGCAGCGTTAGTTACCCTTATGGAGTTATCTACTGGGGGCATTGGATGGATTCCTAATTTAACAGAGCCTGACCACTCCTGGATACTTCCTGTAGCATTTGGACTGACTAACTTGTCAATTATAGAAATACAGAGATTATCGAAACTGAGGCAACCCTCTAAGTTGTACAATGTTTTTACAAATGTATTTAGAGTATTTACAATTATAATGATACCTGTAGCAGCTAATGTTCCTTCATGTATGTGTCTGTATTGGATGACATCAAGTTCTATTGGCTTAGTTCATAACTTGATTTTATTGTCTCCATCAATTAGAAGAAAGCTGAGGATACCTTTAGCTCCAAGTGAACTGGAAGAGCCCTACAAGCATATAAAAGAGGAATTGAAAGATTCATATAGAAGGAAGTTAAAAAGAAATATATTAAAAGAATCATAAGGTTTTATTTTCAAATATAAACAAGAATTGTCTTCCTTATAAGTTAAAATTATTACTATTGTATAAAAACAAAACACTTCATTTCACACTAGTCCAAATAAATTATATCATATTCCTTTCAAAAAAAGGTGTTATTTATTTGATGAAAAATCTGGAATATGTCAATGTTACAGACTCCCATCATAGCCTCAATTTATACATCAGGCAGAGATGAACAAAACTTTAGTAGAGCTAATGAATATCTGCCTTATCGCTGGGACCGTAATGATGCTAGGAAGAATGAACTAGTGAACCATGTGACTTCTGCTTCACTACCATTCGCGCTTGGCGCCAGATCTTGCATTGGGAAGAAGTTAGCAATGCTACAGATGACAGAACTAATCAGTCAGGTAAACAAAATATTAAGTTCATTGAGTTTTTAAGGTCCTGATTATGTCTCAATTTCAACAGACCCTTTAAATGACATTATTCATGTTGTTCTATTCTACTAATATGATAACTTTCTTGTTACAGATTGTCCAAAACTTTGAATTTGAGTGTTTAAACAAAGATGAGGTAACAGCAAATACTTCACAAGTTCTTGTACCAAGCAGAGACATACAGTTGTCCTTTACATTACGTCAAACAGAAAAAAGGCAGTTTGATAAAGTCACTGTTTAATACATGCAGAATATAATAATGACAAAATTATGTTCCTCCACTTTTGTTACATGTGCTATGAAAAATATTTAACAATGCATTAAAGTTAAGTTTAAAAAGTATATTTACAATATATTTGTAGCTCAGCAAGTTCATGTTGTTTTACTATGTATAAAATATGAAAAACAAAAAACATTTAGGTAAATACATTACAATAAAATATGAAAAGAAACTGAATTGACTAGTGTGAACTACCCAAAAAGATGCCATATTCCTATTTACAATACCAAAACACGAAATATAATAATAAAGGTGGGTAATTAATATAATTATAAGCTTTGTAAAAATTAAATGCATTAATTTTGAAAAACATTAAACCTATTAATATTATTTTAAATATGCCAACTCATAATATATACATGGTGTTACAAAGTTATAAATGGCAGTTATCACATTAAATAATTCTTCACTAAAGTAATATAATGGTAATAGAGGAAACATCAAGTCTCCTTTCTGATCATTTCACTAACTGCCTAAGAATCATAGATTTGATATCTTCAAGCCATTGTTCCTTATATTCTAAGTTAAGTATGTTACGGAAGGATTTCGTGCGCTCAGACTCGCACATTTTACCTGTTAGTAAGTAAGCTACTGATTCTACACATAAGAAACCCATGCCCTCACTTAAAGACCATACATATATTTTATCTGCAGTGTCTGGATTCAACTGGAACTGTAGGATAGCACTGCTAAGCAATCCTTTGAGTTTCTCAAATAAGAATCTATCAGCTAGTAAAAGGACTTCTAAATTGGTTTCTAATTTTTCAGCCATTGGGAAGACTTGGACTTCACATTTAGAATTATTTAACCCAAAGTGTAACAACGTCAATAAGTATTCTAATGCAGGTTTGGTCACATTCTTCAATCTTACACATTTTTCTACAGACTCCTTGAAACACCCCATTAGCATGGCACTGAAAACCTCGGAGTTTTGACACAGAAATACCCTATTGGCTTTGACTGTTGTCAAGTCATCTAGTTCAAAAGTAACTATTTCGTCAAGCGACAAATTATCGAGGATGGGATCGTAACTAACACATATTTGACCAGTGAACCTATTTTCAAGCACCTTGGGATCTTTTATATGCACATTATTGGCTAGTTTGGCTAAAGCTGTTACGCAGTCTTGTATGTCTTCCTTGGATTCAGCTATTATACTGAACAATAGGTTAAGTGCACTGCAGTCTATTAAATATTTCTTGAGTGGTTTTTCGGTTCTGAAACATTTGAAAATATTAAGGAATCACCCTAAACATGAGTGGGAATAAAATGCGAGAGTAAATCTCTCGCTGTACTTACCGCACGATGTATGGCAGTGTTAGAGACAATGTTTGCTTCATAGACGTGGTTCCTTTGAGGAGCTGGTAGCTAATCTCACCAATACCGTAACTTGACTCCGCTAATATAGTCAGCTGGCTCAAAAGCTTTGAACTTAGCCTAAGGATCTGAAAATTAAAATACTTCAACTATTATCTGCATCAAAAGAACTATGTCATCATCATCATCCTCCGAGCCTTTTCCCAACTATTTTGGGGTCGGCTTCCAGTCTAACCGGATTCAGCTGAGTACCAGTGCTTTACAAGAAGCGACTGCCTATCTGACCTCCTCAACCCAGTTACCCAGGCAACCCGATACCCCTTGATTAGACTGGTATCAGACTTACTGGCTTCTGACTACCCGTAACGACTGCCAAGGATGTTCAATGACAGCCGGGACCTACAGTTTAACGTGCCATCCGAAACACAGTCATTTGGTGTCTAAGCTATACTTAGAAAGTACATACAAACTTAGAAACTATGTGAAAAAGAACTATGTGTTCAAGAGATTTAAGTAGATACATTAACTGAACTCACTTGTTTGCACTGCTGGCATTTAGTAGGCGGATGCTTAGAACTGACCGACATATTATGTAACCTTAGAGCTAGTCGGTGCTTCAGTATGCTCATCAGGCATAAAGCGTTGCTGAAATAAAAAGTATCTTTTAGTTTAAATAATATAAAACTATGTACATACTTTTAAGTCTCAAATGACAAAAATGTTACTATACATACTCGATCAAAGATTACTATAAATTCAGAGTATTTGGAAAAAAATAATCACCTTAATACTCGTGCGAGTATGCGGGCAGCTCGCCCTAGAGGCCGCTTGCATCGCTCTACGTAATCCAACAAGGCATTGAGGCACTCTCGGCCCGTCAACAGCTCTAGCGTTTGGTTGGGCACGGGCTCCTCTCGAAGAGCGCCGAACGAGTTGCACGCGCCGTGAGATACTCGGAACAGTAATACTAACACGCATGCTATGCGGGAAGACTTGCTGTTGGTAGCGATCTGCACAACATCTGTGGAAAATATTAAAATTTAAATCTCTAGTTTCGATGATTGATTGATTTGAATGAGGTTTGAATTTGCTCTTCGTATTCCCAGCAATAGTAGCGTCTACGTAGTAAATAGTGCAGAGTTTGCCAAAATTATTTTTTCTGGAGCCTTTTATGAATTTACTACTGCACACAGTGCCGCTGAGTTTATAACGAGCGGCATATACTAGCCGGAAAACTATGCCGCGACTCGCCGTGCAGAAACACGCCATCAAACCTAGGTAAGCTCATACATAATATAGCATCATCATACTGATACCTAGTCGTTAAGGTTGTGCAAACAGATAAATCAATGGAAAAAATGTGATGCATTAGGGTCATTAATCACAGCGTATATTTGTACCTTCTAACGGAGCTTCTTCCTCTACATCATCATCATCTTCCATGATAAGTTCGTCCAGGTCATGAGCCACTTGTGCCGCGTCCAACTCAGCAGCCGCACTGGTCACGCCGGCCAAATCTACCAACTCGCCCTCGTTGTCACTGCACACAGGCGAGTAGCGACCAGAGATTTCCGAGTCCGAACTATCTGCAAATATAGATCAACTTGATTAGTAACATGGATGTCAGTAAGATGTTTTCAAATAAGAGAAAAAAAACGGATCCAAATTGGTTCATCAGCATAAGTATGTTACCGCTACCGTAGCGGTCAAAAACATAAAAGGGAGCGTTTTAATTTTATTTTTAACCCGCCAGAGACAGAGACAGAAAAAACTACTTTGTTAAACTATGTAGTGATTACTTACCTTCTTTAATGCTAAACGGTGAAGAAGGTCCTCCAGAACTATTTGGACTCCAGTCATTCCAGTAGGGAGACATGGAACTAGCTTCTCCTGAACTGACGCCCGATTCTGGACTCCAGTCCCATTTAGGCCGTTTATTGGACGAGAAGCCCCTGTATTCTGGACTAAAACCAGACTGATAGCCATCTGAGTATGGCGATAATGGACCGTGGTCTCCTCTGTCTGGACTCATTGAGACGCGAGAACCCGATGGTTGGGAGTTTGGAGGCCATTCGGGACTTTTAGGTTCCCAATATACACCAGCTGACCAATCCTTGCTAGCCATTTTGATTAGTTGAGATTTCTGTAAATAGAGAAAAATAGTTAATCGTTTTTCTGAGTTATATTTGTTTGATTATATGTAAGAAATATAATCAAAACGGACCTTTTTGATAGCTTTAGGACTTTTAGACCGAGCTCTTTTGAGACCTTTACGTCTAAGTGGCGGTGCCTCATCTTCACTCTGGCTATCATCGGTAGCGTCGCTGTCCACAGCATCAACGAATCCAACAATCATATTATCTCTTTCGATAACTACCTTCAACTCGTCTTCATTTTGACAAGACAATGGACCTTTGCGTCGAGCAAACAAACTAACTTTGCCATCTGCAGCACTTGAGGTACCTTCACTAGCTTGTAATTCTGCATCAGATTTAGTTTCCTTCTGAGTTTCCTTAACTTTTTCTACAGCCTCACATAACATGGATGAATGTTCTAGATTGGTGTGTTCATAGTTCATTGTTGTGAGATAGGTAGTCAGTTCATCAGTAAGCAAACTTACGAGACCTTCATTTACCAAAATCTGGAATGCTGCAAGAAGACCAAACACAGGATGTAGATGCATACAGTAGACCAAATACTGGCATAAAACATTTAGAAACACAGTAATCTTTTAGTTGGACTGAAAAGATACAATACTATTAGGGTTTCTTGTTGTCTCCTCAACATTTTTTTTGGGCTACTTATACTTTTTTTTTTAGGAGGGGGAAATCCTCATGGACTTCCTCCGCCTGGGGAGAGGCGGAGGGGTATGCCGGACTCCTATCGGCTAAAACCCCCTTGTGTCCTCCGTGCACGTGTGCGCGGGGCCGCGGGAATCCAGATTCTTCCGCAGCCCCACACTAGTGCTGGCCCTCGCACGGGCCTCGTCTCTTGCACGGGGTAGTGAGGTGTTCGCCTACCCCGTGCATCACCTCAGGGGCACGCGCCCACACACGCGCGTGCCACCGCCTCGGGTCCACTGAGTAGGGGCGGGAACTTCCCCAAATCCCTCACCCTTGAACCCATTCATGGGGGGCGGAAGAGGGCGTTGTCCACCCTTCTCCTGCGCCCGGTGCGCCTTCTGCGACCGGGGAAGGGAGTCAAAATCTCCCTCTCCCGTTCCGCAGATTCCTTCTGCGACATCACTTCCTCGCAAAAAGAAACCACCGCGTCCCACGACTCTGCACTGCCGACCATCCTCCGCACCACAGCCGGCAGCGACAGATCGCCTCCGATTTCGTTTGTGAGGACACGGCGCTGCTCCTCCCAAGCTACACACTCAGCGAGCGTGTGTTGCGTCGTGTCCTCCCTGCAATGGACGCAGTGGTGACACCGAGCGTCCGGTTCCCTGTCTAAGCGACACAGGAACTTGCCGAAGCACCCATGCCCCGACAGTACCTGCGTCATGAATGACAGAGAGCCGTGCCTTCTCCCGAGCCAGTCGTCGAGTACTGGCCGGATCGCCTCGACGGTAGCAAGGCCGGCGGTGGGCTACTTATACTGCGCCAAGATAAAATAGTGAGCGAACTTACATGTGTCATCGAAAACATATTGTAGTAGAGCATGCATGGCGTGAGGATTGACGCGTGCGGCAGCTACCAACAGCGGTAAGCCGCCGCAGTGACGTAAGCGCGAGCGGTTTACTGACTCGCCGCTGAGCTGCGCCAACGCATGAGCAGTGCCTTCAGGCCAAAGATCAACATCTGCAATATAATATTTGGAAAAGTAACTATAATGTATATGTATAAACTAGGAAACCTAAACCATTATTTTGATAGAAATAAACGTATTTAAGTAGAGCTTTAAAGCTCTTCATAAATAAGTTTACATACTCAACTTAAGTTGAGTATTTAGAGGTAAATAAATTATACATAACATTATTAAGATTTCCTCAGTTCTTTTGTGACTCTGATTTTCCATCACATCACTCATACAATTTCATAAAAAAACTGTAGTCTTACCTGTAATTTTTTGCAGTATGCCAACTAAACATTCAACAAAGCCTGCAATGCCTAGGAGTGGTCGACAACTAGACAAGTAGCATAGATTCATCAGGCATTTTAGAGCAAGTGACTCAAACTTTTTTGTTAGTGCTACAAGGCATTGATACCCTCTCCCATCTCCTTGTATCTGAAAAAAAAAAACCATATTGCGGATGTGTTTTTGACTATAGCTATTCTTAACTAAACTTTATAGCATTCATATAATAATATGTATTTCTTCTACCTATGTTATACTATGCATTTTTTTTAATAAATTGTATAAATCAAGATTCAGTTTTTTGTCAGCCCCGGATCTTCAATTTTTTTTAGGCGGGGAAAAATCTGCAAAATGCCGCCCCGCCTACCTACTTATGTTTATTTTCACCTTAACATCCATATAATTTTAGCTATCAATATGTAGGCAGGCAGGGCCGTCTCTAGCTCATGTAACGCCTGGTTGCAATCATCACCCAAGCGCCATCTATGTATTGAAGTACTTAGAGTAGTTACAAGGAATATAAATAAGAACGTTCGAATGAAGTGCACTATTTGGTAGGTAAAGGACTTTAAAAAATGAGTCCAATTCATTGTAGGCTCAAACTGTTGGCGGTCTAAGTTATGAAAGTCGAGACAGAACGATGTAAATGTAAAAAGCAGCGCGAGCGAAGCGAGCGCGCAATTTTTTTAATTTGGGACACAAAAAGTTAATTAGTTTAAAAAAGCGCTGTAACAAGCAGCAAGCAAACTTTTTTGTTTTTGAGGACTCCATAAATATATATTTTTTACTACATTTGACCAGTGGCGGCGTAGCATCGGGTGGCACCCGGGGCGGACTACTTATCGAGCATCCCCCACCTCCCCAAAAAAAACGACAGAATATAATCACGTAGTAAAAAAAAACCTACAGTGAGCCCCAGAAATGTTCGAGATGTAGGACACAAAAGATCCCAATTAAAAAAAAAAAAAATAACGGTAAATGAATCCGCGAGCATAGCGAGTGCGAAATTTTTGAGTTTGTTAACACAAAAGTACCCAAACAAGTTTGAAAAAAAGCACCGTACAGTGAAGAAGCCGCGAGCGTAGCGAGCGCGAAATTTTGAGTTTTGGAACACAAAAGTACTCAAACAAGTTTGAAAAAAAAAAACACCGGAAAGTGAGGCAGCTGCGCAAAATTGTTTGGATGTGGGATACCAAAATCCTCCACCTCCGCTTACAAATAGCGCCTAAACAACTTAAAAATAACCACTGTAAAGTGAATTTTTTTAATTGTTACTTTTGAGGACTGTAATTTAACTCTGAATTAAGCACAAATAAAAAGAAACCGTGACTGAAGCGAGCGTCAGTTGTTTTTGCTACTTCGGTGCTTTACATTTTTGTTAGATTGAGTACTCAAAAAGCAAGGGCAGAACAAAATAGAACTCAAGAAAAACCGCGAGCGAAGCGAGCGGATTTTTTTTTCTAACTTTGAGGAATTAATTTAAGTAATCAGATAAAGCAAACACTGAGAGGGGTGACCGCCTCGATGTCTCGCGCATGCTCTGTCGTAGTTTTGTTTAAAATTTGAATATAAATAAAATGAAACAGTAAATGGTAGTGAACCTAGGCTTCGCAGATAAGAATTTGACTTGTCCCTTCTGCCCGCGCCATCCTGGTCATGCAGATATGTGTCGACCAAGATGGCACCCCTGAGATGTGGTACCCGGGGCGGACCACCCCCTCCGCCCCCCGCTTACGCCGCTACTGCATTTGACTTATAAAAGTTAAGGCAGTGTGGACTTGACTTATGAAGTCATTAAGACAATGCATGTACAATATTGCGCGAGCGAAGCGAGCGCGAAATTTTTTGAGCCCGCGACACAAAAGTACCTGATAAAGGACATTAGAAAGCAACAAGTAGCCGCGAGCGTAGCGAGCGCGAATTTTTTTAAATTATTTGTTTGAAGACTCACAAATTAAACTGGGAATTATGTACAAATAAAAAGAAAACGTGATTAGAGACTGAATCAAAAATCAGTAAAACAGCCGCGTTGTCATTTAGCCGCGAGCGTAGCGGGCAAGAATTTTTTCACTTAGTTGGAGGAGAAATAATCAAAATGATCAATTAAACAAAGCGAAGGCGACTTTTTTAGAAACTTTGCTTGTCAGTATCGAAATGTAATTTCATCGAAATTTCCTGGTGGTGGGGCGTCCCGTGGCGCCCCTGAGACCGAGCAAGGCGCCCGGGTCACGCGCACACCCTGCACCATAGGTTAAGATGGCGCTGCAGGTACCTAACCATACAGTAATCTGTGATGTAGGATTTAAAATAAAAATAAATATATGCGATAAGCGTTCCTGGCTCATCGATGATCGCAAATAATTTTTAATCAGTTTTAGTTTGCTAAAACTTCGCCTCGTGAATAATAAATGTTCGTGCAGTGGTGCAGGGTATCGGTCAAGTTGATATGGCCATGAAATTGCTGTACTTGTGCTATTATTTATTCCGTGGTCAAAGTTAAATAAATGATGAGTTATCCATCTATCTACTACTCTGAACCTACAACACGTTATCCATTGGTCTGTGAAGTGTGAATTTGGCAGCCGCCTGATTTTGCTGCCCCCTGAATTTGCCGCCCCCTGAATTTGCCGCCCGGGGCACAGGCCCTGGCTTGCCCCCCCCTAGATCCGGGGCTGTTTTTTGTATTAACAAAACTTACCTGTTCAGCACATTGTATTGTAGAGTGAGTAGTGAAGTACCCTAAGCATTTGAGTATACCAGAAATCAGTTCTTCTTGACTTTTCCTGAGCCCATCAGCCTCACGAATGGGACCAGTTGACTTTATAATTCCAGCTGTTTCACATTCTGTTGTAAGTAATATAGCTATGCAGCGTACAGAGTTCAAGCTGAGCATTTCTTCTCTTTTCTCTGTTACCATCCAGAGTTGCCTGAAATAATAATGTTCTTTTAAAACTAACTTTTATTATACATTTTAATTAAAATAATAATGTTACAAGACAACAATACTGGTGACTACAGTAAAATACCTCTGTTACTGTACAGTATGTAACAAACTGATTTATATTATTTCTATAACATTATTGTTATAAATATTTTAATAGTAAAATATATTGTTAAATTACCTGATAGCTCGTACAGCCATTGTGAGCGTTGGATAGGAAGTGTTCTTGTCTCTGCTTTCAATGAGGGTGACCAATGCAGACACTGCGCCATGGTTGTGTAAACCGTCTGCGTTAGAATTTTTTTGTGCCAGGTTTCCAATCACACGGCAAGCCCTGCCCACTATGCTGTCACGGCATACTGTTTTTATAATATTTACTAACGGACCAAAGCTGTACAATTTGCCAACCTGAAATAACATTTTCAATTGTTTCGACTATCATGGAATGAATTCCACTGTGATATTACGAATATAAAGCCAAATAAATGAGACCTGCAAGCCATTGTGAGTGCTTTTTACATTTTACATAAAGCAATATATTGTAAGGTATAAATTATTTACCGCTAAACTGCTTTCTTCTTCAAGGCAGCAATTACCGAGTATGCTTAACGTAATATCCAGAATTCTTTCATTAGGTTTGCGCAAATGTGGCAATAAACATTCTAAACCACCACATTCCCTAAAGAGCTTTATTCCACTGTCGTTAGTTATGATTTTGCTTCTTATTTTTAACAGGGTTTCCTGGACACGGCTGGAGGATGAAGATTTTAGTCCTTCTATTATGGATTTAACATAATTTTTATCCATTTTCTAGCAAACAAAGCTAAATCTCTAAATTATAACAACAAAGTTAAAGTTTTTGACATTTTCAATGCAACCAGCTGATTTCAACCACAGATTTAATTAGTTTTTTTTATCTGTGCTAACTTTAGAGCACAGATATATTTAGCAAGCTATTTTAGAGCTTCGCATAGATAGCTTTTCCCAACTAGGTATTCGTGGAGCTTCATCTTGGCTTCGTCGGCCTAGGGACACGAAAAAAGTATCGATGCTTTGTGGTATCGAGTACATTCCAGTTCGATACCGATACTTTTGTACTCGATACTTTGCATTCGATACTTTTACTCAATAAGTACTTTTTCCCAGGTATCGTATCGAATGAAGAATTTAATTTAACAGCGCTTTCTAGCTCACTACTACTTATAAGCTACTACTTATCGGCACAGGTTTCGCCACTTTCAGTAGATCCCTTAAAACAATGGGAAGATATGAAAGTAGTATTCCCAAAATTATATAAATTGGCACGAGAATATATATCAATCCCTGCGACGTCAGTACCTTCAGAACAATTATTTTCTAAAGCAGGAAGTACCATCACAAAAATTCGAAACCGCTTATCTCCAAAAAGGCTCAACAAACTTCTATTTTTAAGTGACTGTACGGAGGAGGAATGGGATCTTTAATCTACTACGCGGGTGAAACTGTGGGACACTGCTAGTTTTTAGTATACCTCAAATAACTTAATATTGTTTCCTTTTGCTACATTTTCGATTTGTTTCATTCATTCCATTTTCCATTTTTCTATTATTCTATTAAAGTGTACCAATACCATTTGTTTTTTATGTCCTGCTGAACTGAAGTAAAACTGACATTATTTACTGACTGATATTGACCAAGCAAATTTTGATCTAAAAAAGTACTCGATACCTTGAAGTATCGATACTTTTGTTTCGATACTTTAATGAGTACGATACTTTGTTATCGATTCTACTCATGAGTACGATATCGATACTTTTGCTTCGATACCGTGTCCCTACGTCGGCCAACTTGGAAAATAAAAGCTACTCCCGCTCCAACTTTCTTGGAAAGAAATAATTTCTGTAACCACGGAATGCACCTTAATAAAACGGAACGCATCGTCTGTCATACTTATGTCAAGCAAGACAGTGACATGCATGTGACATGTGACATTGGCATGACCATGGCATGCACATAGATATAATATTACTAAACGAGATTGCGCACGCTCAAAATATATATTTACGAAAATGAACTCTATTTTAACGCAATAAGGTACTAAATTGGTTGCATAATACACAGAGGCAAATCCGAGCCGAGAGGGATAGTTCGAACGGAGGCTGTTTGTCTCTTTCTAACACCTTGCCAGCATAAAAAAATGTTGTGATCAAAAGAATTGTCTTCCCAAAAACAATTGAATCACTTATATTTTTATCTTATTTTAACAATTGTAAGTCAACAAATTAATAACAATCGCATTAATTTATTCGTATTTATTATTAAAACATAAACAACATAAATTTTTATTTTGCTTTTTTTTTATTTTCTAGCGGTAACCGTGAACATTCTTGGCGCGTAATCAGCATTTAAAATTTTGTTTATTTTTTTTTTGTATTAAATCAATTTAAACTATTGTAGCGCGGACCTTGCTTATTGCCCCTCCGCGCCCCTCTAGATTAAGACGCGCGCCGGCTCGCTACCGAAATAATTAAAAGTGGAACAGCCGCGCAGCTTTTGCGGCGCGCGCGGAGAGCCGAGAGTGCACGAGCAACCGCGAAGCACGACGCATGCGCTCCGGTTGTTGACGGACGCCCGCGTCGCTCGCGTGCCGGTGCTTAAGCTCCCTTGTGTTAAATATTGTATTGTGTTTTTTTGTGTACCGATTATACTATTTTACTTCCAATCGTTTTTTCAATAAAAACTCGGAACGAAGCCCAACTATACGTGGCGCCCAACGTCGAGGCCGTTTTCGAGTACAAACTTCACTGGAAAAAAAACAAAATCAGTGACAGTGACGTTCGAACGAGTTCTGGATTTTTTATTGAAAATTTGTTAAAAAATACCATGGTGCTTACGCGTTCACGTACGAATAGTGCTTCGCGCTTAACACAGCAGCCAGCAGAACCGTACCCCGCGCCTAGTGGGCAGCTGGACGGTGCGACGCCGTCTAATACGGAGGGAGGTGCGTTTTTCGTCGACGTGAGATCGGCAACGCCACCGCTGGCAGGACGCCCTGCGTCCGCCGGCGCCCCGGCCTCTTCACCACCGCCGCTGTACGGGCGTGAGCTGCATGGCTACTGCGCTATGCCACAGCACGGGCATGCTCCGCCCGTCGCCTCACCGCAACAACCTATGCCAACACCCGTGGTCATGACGGACCACCAATTGCTATCCTTGCTACAAGCGTTACGGTCGCAGCCTGCACAAGGCGTCCCCATCTGTAAGTGCAAACTTGTCAAATTGCTTGGCGAGATACAATGGGTCCGGTGATGTACGTGCCTTTACCGACGCCGTGCAGATTTACAAGGACTGTGTTGGTGTTAGTGACGAGATTGCACTAAGAGGCCTGCCAATGCTGCTGACTGATTTTGCAGCTACCTGGTGGCAAGGAGTTCGTCACTCAGTCGCGACTTGGCAGGAAGCCATTCTGTTACTTCAGCAGACTTTTGGTCCACGACTTCCGCCTCACAGAGTCTACAGAGAGATCTTTAGTCGAGAGCAAGCTGAGGAGCGCACGGACGTTTTCGTGTGCAGAGTAAGAGCACTTATTGCTCAGTTACCGCCGCGCACCCTACCTGAAAACCCAGTACAACTGGATATGGTGTACGGGCTCCTTAATAGAAGAATACGCGAGCGAGTAGCGAGAAACTCTTTCTCCACGTTTTCCGAGCTACTACAGCACGCCCGGTCAGTGGAGGATGTGCTCGAGGAAGTGCGCGCTCCTGCACCTGCGAGAAGGGCACAACCTGCGACAGCCGCCCCGATGCCTCCACTCGTCCACCCGTCGACGTCTTCATATACTCCTGCGACCAGAACTGTGGACCAAGCCCCTCAAGTCAGGGTCAGACCGAGGTGCTCATTTTGTAAAATGTTCGGCCACCTAAAGGAAGAGTGCCGTAAATTATTAAATAAAAGTAATCCCGCGCAGGAGCCAGTTAAGAACGAACCAGCTGCAGTTGCACAACCGGAGCTGCGCCCTTCCCTAACATGTTTCGGATGCGGTGCGCCCGGTGTTACGAGGTCAAACTGCAGCGTGTGCAAGGAAAGACGTTCTGCGCCGTCGACATCTACATTTCAGTCGTTGTCGGCGTGTAATACTGTATTTAAACCGCGTGTGCGTCCCCTATTAAATATAGAAGTGTTTGGTGCTAACGGTACCGCTTTATTAGACACTGGTGCGAAACAATCCGTTGCCAGTGAAAGTTTAGCTAAACATATGCGGGCCAATGGCCAATTGTTTCAAAGTGTAGAAACGGAACTTAAATTCGCGGATGGAACGCTGCGCGTTCAAATCGTAGAAGTAGCCTCAACCATTGTAAAGGTGCGGGGAGTGGCAATTGACACACTCTTCATGGTCCTGCCTGGCGCAACTGAGTCATTGTTAGGAATGAATTTTATACAGGACGCTGGCATGGTACTCGATTTTGCTAAGAATCGGTTCACTTTACGCGATGTAGGCTCATGCGATTTACAATATGAATGCGAGGATCGTGTGGTAACTAGTTCTGCGATGGGTCTCCGCGAGTCCGAGGGCGTTCTCCTGTCATCAGCGGATAGGTCGAAATTGGCTGCACTGCTAGAAAAGAACAGCGATGTCTTCAGTGCAGGGGGAGGGCCGACGCCCTTTGCCCTACACAGGATCGATACAGGTAACGCCGCGCCTATTTCTACGCCGCCTTATCGTATGAATCCGGCAAAGAAGGAAATTATTAAGGCCGAAATTGATAAGATGTTGGAACTCGAAGTCATTGAGGAAGCCGAGTCAGAATGGACTTCCCCGATTGTCCTGGTTCCTAAGAAGAATGGTGAAATAAGATTTTGCGTTGATTACAGGAAGTTAAATGCGGTGACACGTACAGATAAATACCCGCTGCCCCTGATCGATGACATTCTGTTTTCCACAAAGAGTAATTGTGTGATGTCCACCATAGATTTAAAATCAGGCTACTGGCAGGTTGAAGTGGCCCCGGAAGACAGACATAAGACGGCGTTCGTTTCCCCTTTCGGAACGTTTCAATTTAAACGCATGCCGTTTGGATTAAAGAATGCACCTTCAACATTTCAGCGATTGATGGATCGTTTTCGTACTGGATTGAAGGATGTGACTGTCGTGGCTTATTTAGACGATATTCTGGTTATCTCAGCAGACCTGGATGCGCATCTGCAAGATTTACACCAGGTATTTGATCGTCTACGTCAATTTAATCTCCAGGCAAATAGAGAAAAATGCGTATTTGCTCGAGAGAGAGTAGCCTACCTTGGACACGTCATTACCGCTAAAGGAATCGAACCCGATCCAAAGAAGGTACAAGCCGTGGTGGATATGGCCCCACCGACTAATTTGAAACAACTTAAAACGTTTTTACAAACTTGTTCATGGTTTCGCAAATTTATTAGTCAGTTCTCTGAAATTGCGCAACCCTTGAACGACCTCACCAAGAAGAATAAACCTTGGAAATGGACTGAAGAGGAAGACTATGCCTACAACGAGCTCAAGCGAAGACTTACCACTAGTCCCATCCTGCGACAGCCAGACTTTGACCAGCCATTTATTCTACGCACAGATGCCAGTGCTTATGCACTAGGTGCAGTGTTAATGCAGGGTCCGGATCCAAAGTCTGAGAAGCCTATTGAGTATGCCAGTAGACTGTTAACGTCAGCAGAGCAAAATTACTCCACAACGGAGCGGGAAGCTTTAGCTGTGGTATGGGCTCTAGAAAAGTTTCGGGGTTACCTGGAAGGCGCCGAAGTTCGCGTCGCCACCGATCATCAGCCACTGAAGTGGTTGCTGTCACTGAAGACACCAAGTGGCCGCTTAGCTCGATGGGCCCTGAAAATTCAATCTTATAACCTGGACATAGAATATACTCCAGGTAAGGTCAACGTAGTCGCTGACACTCTTAGCCGTCCGGTATGCCAGGCATCAGAGGTCGATGTCAATACCTGTGATCTGTGTCCCATCTCAGTAGACTTACCTCACAAAAGCTCCGAAGAGTTGCGAGTAGCTCAGCTCGAAGATCCTGGAATCAAGAAAATACTCACGGATTTCGAAGAGAACGATGCATACAACAGATGGACGGATCGTGGGTACTATCTTTCACAAGGTGTTTTGTTCCGCTTCGATCCGGATGGTGAATCCGAAGAGCCCCAGCTGGTGGTGCCCGAGTCGATGCGCGAGGAGATTATGAAAGAACTCCATGACGCTCCCACAGCTGGACATTTGGGCTTGGAACGCACCCTTAAGAAGATTAAGGAACGATTTTACTTCCCTAATATGCGTCAATACGTAGCAAGGTATCTTAAGGCTTGTGATCTATGCCAGAAATTTAAGGCAACCAATTTTAAACCGGCCGGCCTACTGCAAACGCCTGTCCCGCAACAGCGATTTGAAGTTCTCGCTATGGATCTGTTTGGACCTCTTCCTGAGGGTAGTAAGGGCGAGAAATGGATCTTTCTGATCGAGGATACTGCGAGCAGATGGGTGGAGTTGTTCCCGTTAGCCGTAGCCAACGCAGAAAGTTGCGCTAAAATATTAATTGAAGAAGTTTTCCTAAGATATGGTTTTCCCCGTCGGGTGATCTCCGACAATGGTACCCAATTTGTCTCGGCCGTAATGCAGAAGGCTATGTACGTTCTCGGAGTGAATCAGAATCTGACGCCAATTTACCATCCCCAGGCCAATCCCGCAGAGAGGAAAAATCGGGAAATGAAAGAGATGCTGGCTATCTTAATAGACCCAGAACATCGACGTTGGCCTGAGGCATTGCCAGCTGTTCGATTCGCGTTGAATACAGCACCTAATCACGGTACTGGTCATACAGCTGCCTTTCTAACATTCGCACGCCAGTTTAGGTCCCCGGTGGACGTAGCCCACGACTTAAGGACGGTCATAGACCAAGAGAATTATGTGCCTCAAATTACGCCGTATCTCAAAGAATTTGCAAGTCGCTTGCAAGAAGTGAAGTGGCGAATCGAGCGACAGCAGGACATCCGTAAGGAAGCTGCGGATGAAAGCCGTAGACCCGGACCCGATTATCGTGAGGGTGACCTCGTCCTCGTGGATAGCCATCGCCTTAGTCAGGCCGAAAAAGGCTGTACTAGTAAGTTCGCACCGCGTCGCGAAGGCCCGTTTCGTATAGTGAAAATAGTATCTCCAACCACGTACGAAATCGTGGACAAGAATAATAAACCTCGCGGCAAGTGCCATGCCAGCCTCCTGTCACCTTACATAGGTGAATCTGATCTGGCTCAAGTTAGGAGTAGGGGTAGACCAAAAAAGTCGGTTCCCAAGCCAGCTCCACAAGTTTCCGCTGACTTGGAGGGGGAGGATGTAGCGCGGACCTTGCCTATTGCCCCTCCGCGCCCCTCTAGATTAAGACGCGCGCCGGCTCGCTACCGAAATAATTAAAAGTGGAACAGCCGCGCAGCTTTTGCGGCGCGCGCGGAGAGCCGAGAGTGCACGAGCAACCGCGAAGCACGACGCATGCGCTCCGGTTGTTGACGGACGCCCGCGTCGCTCGCGTGCCGGTGCTTAAGCTCCCTTGTGTTAAATATTGTATTGTGTTTTTTTGTGTACCGATTATACTATTTTACTTCCAATCGTTTTTTCAATAAAAACTCGGAACGAAGCCCAACTATACTATTAAAATGGTGAAAAAGTGTTGCGTTTCTACTTGCAAAAGTAAATCCTATGGTGGTTGCAATATATCGTTCCACAGGTTAGCTAATAATAACATTTTCGTAAACCAAACAACTAGGGTGCCCATGAATTCTTGTAACGAGTCAAAATATGGGTGATGGATTTTAAAACTGTTGTACTATTGTTATAGCTTCCCAAAAAATGAAGAAAGGCGACATAAATGGCTCAGCAGTCTATATATGAAGTAGAAATACAAAAAAAAACAGTCTTCACTTCGAATCTTCCTGCTTTTATACTGCTAATTTCCGCTAATTATTAAAAGCTTTTATTAGTATCTTAAGGTCACAAACTGCGTAAGTTAAAACTTTAATACTAATCTGTGTTTAATAATCTTAGCAAATTCGGATTTGTCTCACATAGCTTAATCTCAGAGTCACCCTATTAGAAAGGGACAGACAGCCTCCGTACTAACTGTTTCACTCGGCTCGTTTTTTGGGTTTATATGCGCAGTCCTGTTTACTAATATTATGTCTATGGGCATGCATGACACATTTGCTTGTCATTTTCGATTTGACTTATTTATATGCCGTGTTTTTATCTTAAGGTTATGGATAGTTAATTATTATAACTAGTAATAAGCAAAAGAAGTAATAAAAATATCAACCAAAGAAGTGTAATCAATAATTAAAATTAACTTTCCAATTATGGGAATTTTTGAGATACCAAGGATATTTTTTCTGATGTTGCTTTTGTTTTGTGTAAGTAGCAAAAAACTTAACTTGCGCGATTCAAAATATTCTCGTGATTCAAAGGAATTGAATGAATGTCGAAGATGTAAAGTGTTAACAGATTCTTTTAATACTTGGCTCGAGAAAACTTCTAGAGGAAAATATGAAGGCGGGGACACAGCTTGGGAGGAAGCAAAATTGAAATCTTATGCACGTAGTGAGGTTCGTCTGGTAGAAATACAAGAAGGTTTATGTTCAGAATTAAAAATACATCAAGATGCATGCTATGCGATTGCTGAGGAATCAGAACAAGTTCTCGAAAAGTGGTGGTTCAATAAAGATTCAGTTTCACTAGATTTATACACATGGTTATGTATTGAAAATCTTCAACATTGTTGTCCAAGTAAACATTATGGCGAAGCATGCGAACCGTGTCTCCAAGATGAGCACAATCATGTGTGTGCCGGACATGGCCGTTGTGATGGTGCTGGCACTCGGAAAGGAAATGGTACATGCATATGTAAAAAAGGTTACACAGGAAAACTTTGTGATGAATGTGCTGAGAGTTTTTACCAAACTAGTACAGGTTCTTGTGAAGTATGCCACAAGGCTTGTGATGGATGTAGTGGGGAAGGTGCAGCTGCTTGTGATTCATGCAACCCTGGTTGGGAAATGCAGTCTGGTGTGTGCATAGACATAGATGAATGTGTGGACGCAGTTTGTGAAGGTCACTATTACTGTAGCAATACAGAAGGCTCTTATAAATGTAATGAATGTGATTTATCATGCAAAACTTGTGCTGGTGAAGGATCCTCAAACTGCACATCATGTGAGTCTGCCAGTGTGCTATGGTTTGGCATGTGTATAGACAATGAACTCAAACAAAATATTTTAACAAGTACCTATAAAAGAATAGCAATGTATGTTGGTTTGCTAATCATTACAATATTTATATCACACACATCAAGATCAATAGCTTCAATTGTAGTTTTAATTATTGCAATATTAATGTACTTCTTAGAGAGGAATCTGAAAATGAATACATTAGATGTACTTACCCAAACATTAAATGAAAATTTTAAATAGTTTGTTACATTGTAATTAGTAGCTATGTACATACTTGTATTAAACTCCAATACATATTATCCAGGACAGACCTAGTGTAACTCTTTGTTGTCTCTCCTCACTCATCACCAGGAGAGTGATGTGATATACCTATTAACAAAGTCTTATCTCCGTACTCAGAGACATTCAATGATTACTTAAGTCACTCCTTAGTGTTAGATTCTCATAGAAATTCTGCACTAGGGAACGGCTTAAGTAACCATTAAATGTCTCTCGAGTGTGTCCAATAGATACACATTACAGTTAATCATATTTATGCATAGCATGCATATGAATAAACAACTTTTGATGATATTCTCTTCATACCTTGAACATTCCTTCTTATTTATTTCTTAGCCAAGTATATCCAAAGGTGGTGCAAATAATCTTAAGAATTAAAATACTCAAAGATATTCTAGATAAATGAAAGATTTGCTCTTTTTTACATATTCATTTTTCATAGACCCATTAAGTTACCATTTAAACGGATATTAGTATTGTTTTCAATCAATTTAAACAATGGAGTGATACAATTTGGAATCCCCTTTTACAAAAATTGTTTTATAGAATCAATAAATTTTTGGAAATCTATAAATATTTTGGCCACAAATGCCAATATACAGCACAAATTAACATTGTATAGCTGTTTCATATTATAAATTCAACTGAGATGGTGTGTTTTATTTAATTCCAAAAATTCAAAATTGGAATCCTAATAATTATTACTTACAATTAATGACTGTATTTATAAATAAAAGACTTTGGAAAGGTGGTATTAAAAATACATTTTATTGCAAAATTTATGTAACTACATTATAGTGTCATTTATATACAAAAATTAAATACAATGTGTAGGTATTATAACCAAGTTGTGGAATACTTATATAATACAGCTGCTGGTGCAGAGATTCGACACACAAACTGAAAGTAATAACAGCAAAAATATAAACATAGGCCTGGTATTGTTAAAATCAATTAAAATGAAACATTTATTACCCTTGCCACTATTCACCCCAGATTATGTGCAAAATCCCTTATCCATAAACAATTATTGTAGGTTATAATTATAAAATAAAGTAATTAAATAGTAAACTTATAGTAAAAACAGGCTACAAGGTAACATGTTTATTAAACGTAAGGTATGAATGCACATCTATTATAAAGGCCTGCTAATTACGGCAGTTGTGAACAAGATCATGTCATTTTTTAACATGTATCAAGACTAATTGTATCAGTAGTGACCAAATATTTAAATGTTACTCTATCATTATCAAGAATACAATTGGCAACGGTAAGTTTGGCAACAGCAAGCACAAGTATTCTCAGTCTGACAAAAAGATCATTCTTAATAGTAATAAAAAATATAAATATACTAATTTGTTCATGCAAACCAACTGATCCTCTCACTTCATACTTAGCAACTGATCATTGCATTATGGTTTTAATCAATTCTTTACTGTACCTAGGTAATTCATTTTAATAAAGGAAATGTAAAACCTGTTGACTATATCTATTACAATTTAAGTAACAACAAAAGATCTCAAGTAAACAAAGTACAACATTAAAAAGATATTATTCAAGAGGAAGAAATGAATTTTTGTTGTCCATATTGACAATAAAAGTATTTATTCTCCATGGCTTACTAATTTTAAAGAATGTTGATAAAAATGCTGTGCATAGAATGGCAATATAAAAATTAAACAGGTTAGATATTGGTATTCATACAATATAGTTTATGACAATTACTAGTACTACTATTTCAAATAAACACCTATATGAATACACATCAGTAGGTACAGTCAGCACCAAAAGTCGATGAACAGAATCAATATGACAAAACACCTGTTCACAATAAAATGCCATAAGTTATAGTCGCAACTAGGAAACAAAATAGACTGTACACCAGAAACTTACAAAAGTCGTTAAACACGAGTATTTCAAAAGTATCTGTGCACTAGTATTCCTAAAGTCGCTGTACACCATCAATCCAAATGTCGCTGAACATCATTGTATCAAAAGTCACTAAACAGCAGTAAATACAAAATTAGGTTAACAAAGTATATTTTTAATGTTGCCGTGTGTTAATGTACCTTTGACTCTTATGTTGTTCAGCTACTTTTGGGACAGTACTTGCTTGACCTTAATAATGTATGTTAACACGTTAGTATCTATTTCAATAATTTTAATAATTATTTTGGAAATACACTCTTTTGCAAAAAAAGCGGGCACCTATGCGAAATCTTAGTTTTAAGGACTTTACGTGTATTTCAAAGGGTTTTAATGATTGTAGTATGTTTCTAGCATCAAAAGGGTTAGCCAAGCATGCGTGAGAGTGTATTCTAAATTTGAATTTTGTACAATTGCTAAGAAATTGGTTAAACCTTGTTTTGGACTAATTGCTGGCAGAAAGTTCGTCGGTGTTTTGAAAAGTTTTTGAAGTGATTTTCAGAAAACTGATAATGCAGTCTTAATTAATGTACCTTTTTTTTAGATCAAAACATTTTTGAAAAACTATGCGTATTTGATAAAATTTTCACCTGCTCTAAATGGGCTATACTGATGATTGATGGCAATGTTAAGAGTTTCGGTATTTTAGTGTAAAGCGTTCTTCTGTTTAGATATTATACCCACGTGATTTAAAATATCGCTTTTTCATAATTAAACACTATTTAGAGGAGTATCAGTACATTGGGCTGCGACAAAACCAATTTAAAGTAAGCAGTGCCGATCGCAATTCGTCTCCTATCGTACTTTGACATTACAAAATACCAATTTTTGTGATAAATGTTAAAATTAACCACATGAAAAATGATGAGGAGGGTTTAAGCTATCTAAAAAGTCTAATTATTGCCGCGTTGAAGCTCTCTATAACTCCATAGGTCGGGTTACTAAACGATGATTTCGCTGAAAGGGAGTCAAGAATTCAAAGGTATAAACCAAACGTAAGTTTCTTAAGAAATGAGCAGATAGCCAATTATTGTTATGATTTAAGCAGGAAAGTGCTAGGAAATCTCGGTGCAGGCAAGTTTATTTAATAAAATGTCAGTGGGATGAAAACACGGTATTTGAACGCTCAGACTCATAGATCTTCGGAGGTCTACGGAGTTTCCCAAGAGACGAGGTTGTTTGAAAATCAGTGATTACGAGACCTTAAGACCTCGTGCTCACAATCTATGCGCTATTTTCTGTATTTTGTAGAATTTCAAGATTTTTAAAAATGTTAAAGTCCGAAAGGAGATGAGTTGTGATCGGCACTGCTTACTTTAAATTGGTTTTGTCGCAGCCCAATGTACTGATACTCCTCTAAATAGTGTTTAATTATGAAAAAGCGATATTTTAAAACACGTGGGTATAATATCTAAATAGAAGAACGCTTTACACTAAAATACCGAAACTCTTAACATTGCCATCAATCATCAGTATAGCCCATTTAGAGTAGGTGAAAATTTTATCAAATACGCATAGTTTTTCAAAAATGTTTTGATCTAACAAAAAGGTACATTAATTAAGACTGCATTATCAGTTTTCTGAAAATCACTTCAAAAACTTTTCAAAACACCGACGAACTTTCTGCCAGCAATTAGTCCAAAACAAGGTTTAACCAATTTCTTAGCAATTGTACAAAATTCAAATTTAGAATACACTCTCACGCATGCTTGGCTAACCCTTTTGATGCTAGAAACATACTACAATCATTAAAACCCTTTGAAATACACGTAAAGTCCTTAAAACTAAGATTTCGTATAGGTGCCCGCTTTTTTTGCAAAAGAGTGTATTTCCAAAATAATTATTAAAATTATTGAAATAGATACTAACGTGTTAACATACATTATTAAGGTCAAGCAAGTACTGTCCCAAAAGTAGCTGAACAACATAAGAGTCAAAGGTACATTAACACACGGCAACATTAAAAATATACTTTGTTAACCTAATTTTGTATTTACTGCTGTTTAGTGACTTTTGATACAATGATGTTCAGCGACATTTGGATTGATGGGGTACAGCGACTTTAGGAATACTAGTGCACAGATACTTTTGAAATACTCGTGTTTAACGACTTTTGTAAGTTTCTGGTGTACAGTCTATTTTGTTTCCTAGTTGTGACGATAACTTATGGCATTTTATTGTGAACAGGTGTTTTGTCATATTGATTCTGTTCATCGACTTTTGGTGCTGACTGTACCTATTTCTCAAAATTGATTAATTGGGTATTAAAGAAATATTATGTCATAAACAGTGGTCTTTGGTGAAGAATACACAAGGTTTATCTAAGACGATAAAAATAAAACTGTGAAGAATCTTAACTAAGTCTTGAATATATTACTCAACAACATAAACTATCGTACATTACAGATTAATTAATGTCTTTCAACAAAAAAAAAAAAAAAAACGCATTTCAATACATGAAATTAATATTGTTCTAAGAATTTTTATTTTTGGTAAATTTTACTTTAAGTACTAATATAACACATTTCACCTAAGCCTATTTGTGAAATAGAACACCTAAGTTATATAAACTAGTCATCATAATCGACATTTGTGTGACACCCACAATCTGTTGAAGGGATATTTATCAAATTACTAAAGTGGTGCTGATATAAAAAAAACATACACACGACTAGCATACAAAAATGCTAAAATAGATGAAAGTATCCTATAGTCCTCTTTAGTTCAACTATTGTTGTATTCAATATACCATTGTCTTAGAGATCTAAGAACCTAAGGTCAAACAAAAGTATTTTAGCCAGGATAAAATCTGTATATAATTATTATGTGATGCTGGTTTTTAACTTATATTCATTCCATTATTTAATAATGTATAGCATTTCTTTAATCTGCTTTTACGTTCATTTAGTACTGCATAAAATAGTCAATCCCAAATTTTTGCGTACCTACCTATAAATAGATCAATTTTGTGACTGTACTGAAAGTAGATTTACATAATTTGGTAAAAGATATATTTGATAAGAACGACAACATGCACTGGAGACGCGCGAGAACTTCATCAAATAGGGCTCCCCTGAAGTGCATGTGTCGTAAATTCCCATTTGTATCCATACATAACAGCAACACATATTAAATTAATTTGTCGTCTTTCAAAAGTAAAAAGTAAACACTATCGCTCACAAATACATTAGTATCAGTCTGCTTCATCAATTTATGCTAATGATTTTATTACCATAAATTATTACATTTATTTCGGTCCCTCTTCGTAATACTTGATCAAATCATTTTATCCTGATTCAATCGTTTCTCCCAAATTCGTTCGATAGTATTAAACAAGCCATGCTACCCTTGCGACGATGTCAGCTGCACAAGTCACAACCGCTATAAAAAATACCAATTGAATGAAACACGACTCGATAAACTTATATAAAAATCTTGTCAAATTACAGGATTGCCAGGACTCAAAATGTACAAGCTAGTCACTTAATACGCATTTCGTAATTTTTTTTAGAATAGAAATAACTACATTGCAGCTGTTACTAAAACAACCAATACAATCAGCCTTATATGGGAAAAAAGATTTAATACAGCAAAGTTCGTGCTTTAGCAGTCGATAAAAAGCTGCTATAGTTCGTATTCTAGACTTCTCTATAACATATCTAGTCCATATTATTTGTGCAGTTATGTTCTCCCTATTCCCGGTAATCCATAGTTCATCATAAGTTTCGGACGTTTCCTACCACACAAGCTCATGTTAAGGAAACCATGACAACCATATTGTATACAAAGAAATATTTATGATTGTTAACTGAATAATTGGCAATATAAGATCAGACTTTCCTTGACTGATTTTCTGACAAATGGCAGTAAAAGTTATTGGCCACAAGGATGTAAAAAAAAATACATACTGAAAAGCCTGGCAACCCTATCTACATACATTCTTCTTCATCATTTTAAATACATGCTAATGTTTGTAAATGTTATATCTTCTATGATACATCTATTTATCAGTCTGTTGTCGTAATTAATGGAATGTATTCTATTGAAAAATGTTTTTGTTGTTCCACATTCGAATTTAACATTATCAAAGTGCATCATACCAGTAAAACCTAGGTATTTAAAATGTTAACATAATTTGCAACAAGTTTCATAAAACCAATAATGCAAAAAAACTTTGTTTATATATATTGGTTTCACAGTTTTGACCTTATAAATACTCAGACAAAACTCCCGAAAACATCCATGCTTATTATATGGTATTGTTGGTAAACACCAAAGTGAACTTTGAGGCAATAGCAAACATGGATATAATGTAATACTGGGATAAAATATAAAGGCGGGTGGTGTTATATATCTCAATAAAAGCTTGAAATATGGAGAGACTTCATCGAATGTCGACTTTCCACGAAACCGTTATGGGTCGAAGTACTTAACCACTTTTAATGTAAAGACTATCTACGGGACGTACGTCCACAGTAACTTACATGACCGTTTGCGTAGGTTGACTATAAGCTGAACGGCTTCATATTCGTTAGGCGTAAAGGGACCTTGGGACGGCATGGCAGAAGATTTTATTTAACAAAATGACGTACGAATACGACATACGACGTCTTGGTATCAAGAATAATTAGCTGACATGGTATTGAAGATCCCTTGGCGAGATGCCTGGTAGACGTCTGGATTACTACAGCATCTAAGGGGACGCTGACCAAAAGCCAAATCTTCTGCAATGCCTTTCCTCTATAAGCCTAAACGCTTGTGGGACTAGTCTAGCAGCGAATGGGGCGCGCGATGGTGACTTGACAGCTGGGCAGCCAGTTGTCGTTGCTGCAATAGGCAGTACAGTATACCGGCCTGTGCCATGGCATCCACGGTCCCGGCGGCAAGTAGATCCGTGCGTTGCTTGCTGCCCGCGCCCGCACTTCCCGGCCGAAGTAGTGTGGGACCGAACACGGTCGCCAAGTTGTGTAGGGACATCTTATTCTCGCCCTCGTGTTGGTTCACTCTGTAAAAACGAGTGAGTTGTTAAAGCTTAGAATAAATTATATGATTGATACTTCTGACGTTGCATATTAGAGATCGGACAGATTTGTAAAAATAGAAATAAAGAAAAAGTTGTATAGAGCCAAACATTAAATGCATTATATAACTTTTGTCTGTTTATTTTCACACATTTGGAGCTGCATTATGTGTAAGAAGGTACTTACTTAACAAAATGGTTCAAAAGGAAGTCGATACAATTTTTGTTGAGGTCGGGTAATTGTGCGTAACATTTGAGCAGCGCGTGGCGTCTTGTGTGCGCCGGTCCTGAGTCCACTGACGTCCCTGCGCCCTGAAATAAAAAAATTAATAATCAGTAACTGTTCGAATCACGATTACTTCTAATTGAGTTACGAGGTAAGTACGTACTTGTGTAGCTCCCCACGCCTTCAGCAATTCAGGATATAGAGCATCCGTGAACAGGGCCTCTGGCAACTCTCGCAAATATAACTTCAACACGCCAGTCACTGAGTGTATATCCACTTCTTTTAGCAGCTGTTCAGCTTCATAGGCATCTGGACAAAAAAAACACTTATATTACGGCAGGCCGCGAGATGTCACCATAGTAAGTTGACAGAAATGAGTAAATACTCACTGGTTTCGAAACTCTTTTTGAGTCTGTTGAGGTCGGAAGCGCTCCCGGACACGCGATATATGCCAACTTCATGAATGCCGCGTCGCTCTACCTCACGGACGCACGCACTTATTATGAATGGAATGTTGCGTTTCTCACGTCTGTGGAAAAAAACGACCGCTGTTATTTTCGAATTAGATTTTGCAATTATTAAAAGAAAAACATCTAGGGCATTCCACTTTTAACTTTGGCCGGTATAGAAATGACCAAAAAAAAAACATATATTTAGTTTCATAAGTTGTCTTGTCAATTAATTATGCTTTCGTTACGGCGACAGCAGGCACCCGCGCTCTCCGCCACCCAATCGCGCGACAGCTATAGATATATTCGAACTTCAATTCGTTTATAGTGCGATTTCCAACTCACCACATCGAGACCTTCCTCAAGGAAGGGTTTTGGCCGAAGGGTGTCGTAAATCGGAGGTTCCGAGGATGGCTACGCGACACCTCGCAGCTTAACACGACGCCAACACTTTGTGTGCATTAGTTTTAAGTTGTTTATGTAAAATATGTATTAGTGCAGGGATGGCGAACCAATGGCACGCGTGCCCGTGGTGGCACGCTGCTAAATAATTTGGGCACGCCATTATTTTGCAAGTTTTCAACTGAAATTATGTACCATAACCACGTACTATTAAATGTTTTTCGTGGATTCTTCCCATATTCAGAATAGAGCCTATTTTATTATGAGATAAGCATCATCCTCCGAGCCTTTTTCCCAATCATGTTGGGGTCGGCTTCCAGTCTAACCGGATTCAGCTGAGTACCAGTGCTTTACAAGAAGCGACTGCCTATCTGACCTCCTCAACCCAGTTACCCGGGCAACCCGATACCCCTTGGTTAGACTGGTGTCAGACTTACTGGCTTCTGACTACCCGTAACGACTGCCAAGGATGTTCAATGACAGCCGGGACCTACAGTTTAACGTGCCATCCGAAACACAGCCAATGGTGTCTAAGATATACTTAGAAAGTACATACAGACTTAGAAAAGTTGCATTGGTACTTGCCTGACCTGGGATCGAACCCGCGCCCTCATACTTGAGAGATTGGTCCTTTACCCACTAGGCCACCACGACTTTATTATGAGATAAGCATTAATGTAAATTTGAGAATCAAAAACAAGTCAATTCGTCATAATCTTTTACCTTTTTATGTTAACTATTTGACATAAAGGCACGCCTCTATAATTATGACTGTGTTTTCTATTTAATTTGGCACGTAAGTCAATAAAGGTTCACCATCCCTGTATTAGTGTATGATATGATGTTATAATATATTTATGTATTGTATTCTTTATGGGCCTTAGATGCCTGACTTAAATCAATATACTGACTTGGCGACGTGCGTGATCTTGTTGCCGAAGAGTGCGCCGGGCTTGGCGGCGGGCACGCGGCGCGCGGACCGCTCGGGCGGCAGCAGGCGCAGGCGCAGCGTCAGCGACCCGCCGCCGACGCATACCGTACGTCCTACGCCGCCGCCCGCGCTTTCCGCTACCCACTCGCGCGATAGCTGTCAACCACAAAATATTACTGAAGCTAAAGTACAAATAGAGGAACTTCTTCTTTTTCTAAAATGTTACATAGACCACAGAAAAGACGTCGTACGAAGACAGAGCGCCGTCACAACTTTTTAAAACATTTAGAAAAGACGAGGCACAGCACCGTCGCCCGCACCCCGCACCCTCGTATGCTGGCACCCCTGTCCCGTCTTTTCTGTGTTTTACGAGAAGGCGCAGATGAGTAGGCGTCGTCGTGTCGATGTCCTTTCTTTTCTATGATTTGTGGTCGTGACGCATCTATATCGGGTGTGTTGTTCACAATCACATTAAATTCTATCGCATATACTTTATGATATTCTATGGCGAATTGTAAAAAAAATAACCTAATCCATTCAGTGGTTTAGCCACAGGAGTCATTTTTCGTTTTTATAATTTACAACATCATGTGTAAAGCAGAGATAAAGTTAGGAGTATCGAATGTTTTGATCAGTTGACAGCTGTCAGTTTTCAAGGGAGAATTACAGTTGTTTGTAATGACTGACTTTTATATGGTGTTCTAATTTTCGCACATTTTTATTCTATTTACTTTGTTTGAAAAATTCATTTTTTTATTTTTACGTATTTTTCTTTTTTCTTTGTGTTAATGGACATATATTAACCAGTATATTAACGCATTTCATTTAATGTGATTATGAACGACACACCCGATATATATATTTTGTACGAAATGGTTGCGCTTTAAAAATCTGCTGCTAAACAGCTAACTTCCTTCTCGCCTAGTACCATCGTAACCATTGTTATTATCTGTTGTTTTTAGAGTTCCGTAGCCAAAATGGCAAAAACGGAACCCTTATAGTTTCGTCATGTCCGTCTGTCCGTCTGTCCGTCTGTCACAGCCGATTTACTCGGAAACTATAAGTACTACAGTGATGAAAGGACAATGCTATTCTTTGTATGGAAGTTGGGCTCAAGTGTTGCCCACAGTAACTGCATGTTCCATAGGCTTATAATAGGTCCCAGACCGAAATATTTCGAAATCTATCCCAGGAGTGCTGAGAAAAACTGGTTTGACTCTTATTCAATACTACGAAAAATATGCTTACGAACTCTTAACTATTCCACTTTTATTACCTTAATTGAAATGCATTATAATATTAATCGACAAATACGAGGTATTGAACGGGATTTTTTTTACCGACTTCAAAAAATGGAGGAGTTTCTCAGTTCGTTTGTATTCTTTTTACGTAAGTACGTGCATAACTCCGTCGTTTACCAACCGATTTAAACAATCATTTTATTGTTTAAAAGGATTTACTTTCCAAATAGTTCCAGGGTCCAGGGTCTGGTGATAGAAGCCTTAAAACATTATGGAACTCTCGGAAATTGTAAGCACATATCGAATAAAAACTTGTCATTCGGGTATATGTCTCCGACACCACAAAACTGTGGAGGTTAAGACCTGACCTGACGATGGAGACGACAGTGAGACGAGGGAACTCCTCAACGGTATCTATTTACTACCTCGTGTTTGAGCTTATTTTATTCGTCTTGATAACATTTTTCCATTGCCATTAAGGATTTGCATGACGCTACTCGAACTTAGGACTGATTGTGGTAGATAGAGACTGAAAAGCAAAAGAAACAACAATTACCTTTAAACGTCTATTTCTGTTTTTTTTTTATCCTGTTAACAGTGAAACCACTATCTATCTGAATGTTATTTCAAGAAAAGAGGTTGTTAGGTTTGTGGCTGCTTAAAATGGCTTGCTAACAATGGCTGGCTAACATTAGAACTGGTTTTTCTCGGGACCTCTGGGACCGATTTCAAAAATATTTGGATTCCGTCTTAAGAGTGAAGTAAAAAACCTATTTTAACCATTCCCACTACTGGGCAAATGGCTTGGGCTTCATAAACTGACTGTTCAAGTTGGACATTAGAACCGGGTTTTCTCGGGACCTCTGGGACCGATTTCCAAAATATTTGGATTTCGTGACAACAGTGAAGTAAAGAACCTATTCTAACCATTCCCACTACTGGGCAAATGGCTTGGGCTTTATAAAGTGACTGTTCAAGTTTAACATTTGAACCGGTTTTTCTCGGGACCTTTGGGACCGATTTCCAAAATATTTGGATTTCGTGTTAACAGTGCAGCAAAGAACCTATTTCGACCACTTTCACTACTGGGCAAATGGCTCAGGCTTTGTTAAGTGACTATCTATGGAGAACATTTGAACCGGTTTTTCTCGGGACCTCTGGGACCGATTTCAAAAATATTTGGATTTAGTGTTCAGAGTGCACTATGGAACCAGCTGAAACTACTCCCACTGCTGGGCAAACTTTGAGCCCACACCCAGGCATTGTCCTTTGATGGGAATATGTGTTGTATGAACCGCTACAAAAATATGACACTAAATAGTAAAAAAAAGAATTGGGGGTGGGGCCCCCCATACATGTAACTGAGGGATGAAATTTTTTTTTTCGATGTACATACCCGTGTGGGGTATCAATGGAAAGGTCTTTTAAAATGATATAAAGTTTTCTAAAAAACATTTTTCTTAAAGTGAACGGTTTTTGAGATATCAGCTCTCAAAGTCGTAAAAAGTATGTCCCCCCCCCTCTATTTTTATAACTACGGGGTATAAAATTCTAAAAAAAATAGAGGTGATGCATGCTAATTAACTCTTTCAACGATTTTTGGTTTGATCAAAGTATCTCTTATAGTTTTTGAGATAGGTTGATTTAACTGTAATTTACGGAACCCTTCGTGCACGAGTCCGACTCGCACTTGGCCGGTTTTTTTTTTTACCGATAGACGTAATAGTACGTAGTATTACAAATAGACGTTACCAGACATTTTATTACCCATGTTTATAAATAAATATATTTACAATAAACAGACCACACTTTTACAAAACAATGGGTGAGCACATGGCCATGTGATCGGATATTATTAAAATGAAGTGGAAAAATAACATAATTCTTGTTATTTAATTTTATAAGATAATAAAAAGCGACTGTGTTTTATACTATGTAGTGATTTGGATTACGCGTATAACGCAGACTTTTATCATACACTAGCTTCTGCCAGCGGTTTCACCCGCATCCCGTGGGAACTACTTCCCGTACCGGGATAAAAAGTAGCCTATAGCCTTCCTCGATAAATGGGCTATCTAACACTGAAAGAAATTTTCAAATCGGACCAGTAGTTCCTGAGATTAGCGCGTTCAAACAAACAAACAAACAAACTCTTCAGCTTTATAAAATTAGTATAGATAAAGAACACAATAAAACAGAAATATGCGCCTCAAGAAATTAAGGGATTATTTTGTTTGTCACAATACCTTGATAGTACATTTCCCTCGCAACACCGGCCTGGCGGCATCTTCATACAGCAACAGGCGCAAATTCTGCGATCCCTCCAGGTCTAGCGTAAAGCTCTCGTTCCACCGCGGCTGAGCACTGCGACATACTAGCTTCGACTTCGCCTTGCGGAAGTAGTGTCCGTAAGAGTCCACTTCCACCACTATGTAGTAATCTGTGTACGAAAGTTTATCGATTACATTGAGAGATTGTGGTTGTTCAGTGATTGGGGTATACGTGAAAGCAACATTTCTGATTCCAATAGCAGTTTCTGTGCTTTTTGGTTCAAACAAACAAAAAAGTATAAGGCCATAAGATAGGTCAGGGGCCTTCCTCAAGGTCAAATACGTACGGTGGGTATGAGTGAACTAACGAAGCGTTCGGATTTTTGAGACATCTGTCAACGATTTTTGTGTTTTCAAAGAATGGTCGGATCAAAAGAAGGCGTAAAAGATGTGCAGACGGTAACTTTCCTCGTCCCCCGAACACCACTACACTTCTGTGCGCTACTTTCTCAGCAGATATTGAGTTAGGACATCTCCGCCAATTATTTTGTTTTCCATGGCATACACAAACTAATGTAGCTATTTAGCGAAAACTGTATAACGAAATTTTTTTATTTTATTCTATTAAATAATTTGAAATTAGAACACATTACCAGCAGCAGTATCAAGCGGCGCCGTCATGCCGCCGACATGCAGCTGCAGGTCTCCGAGCAGCAGCGAGTCATCCCGGCCGCTGCGCAGGAGGTACGAGCCCATGTCTGTCTGCAAGTAGCTGCGGCAAGCTGTCACCCACGCTTGCAGTTCCAGCATAGAGATCGCGCTTGAACCCGCTGGTGGTGCTGATGATGCCTAGCGTGGTAATGAATCGTTAGTTAAGGACGTTTGAGGACCATCCAAAAAATTCAGGGTTGTTGAAAAAAACTTGTACATATTGAACTAACCAAGAAATATAAAGATGATTTAAGTCAGTATTGTTGCACTTGTTACACAGTTGAGTGAAAAACAATCGTAAAAAATACACGTGTTAGGCATATCACAGTAAGAACTGATAAAGTTTAAAGCTTTTTACCTGAAACGACCAATATTAACACTGTAAAGAAACATAATATATGCGCCATCAGAATTAATTTTGCGCAACTTATGCGCATAATTGCACAAAAAAATAAAAGCATTCTGACCTGTAGAGCATGTATAGAGTCGATCCACTGCGTTCGCTCGTACTCGGAACTCAAGAAGAAGATGTGTTGTCGCTGCAGTGCGCTCGCTGAGCCTGGTGCCCGGGCTCCGACGCGGAAGGTAAGGTTGGGGGACGCTAGTACCAGCGCCGCTTCGAGCTCCGCAAGCTTCTTGCGCTGCCTCTCTGCGGCGCCGCGACCGCCGATACGGATTTTCTGTAAGAGGATCATAATTACACCATGTGCTTGTCGAGTTCATGGACAATTTAAATGTCAGATTTCTTATTACAACTATGAATTTTCGCGTTCTATTTCCAAAGTAGGTATTCAGTTGTTTTAAGAAAAACTGTGTTTTTACTCTTCATTTCCCCGTTTCACAAGTAATTTTTTAGTTAAAGAAATACATGTACATCTAATAGTGCAAATGCCTAACAAACACATGGCAGACCATTAGTTTATAATAACGATTCTGACCGCGAAAAACCGGTAGTGAAATATAAATTTATATGAAATCCAATATTTTAAGCTGACATTTTGCAAACACACTACTTCCACAATCTGCAATCTGCAACATCAAAAACACAAAGGACAATGCCTAAAAACGTCCCCACCCACCAACAGACTTGAAAGTAGTGTTATTGGATGCGCCTCATTTAGTAGATCATTTCTTATTATGGAGACATATTCCAAAAGTATGGGGTTTAGGAACTGTAAGCCAATTTAGTATCCTTAATAATCAATTAACTTCAAGTTTGTTAACCAATTACTCGGAATTGCGTGGACCGATTTTGAAATCTATTTTTTGTATACAGGGTTACTGGTAAGTAGACCGCATCCTTTCAGGAGGTGATAGTATAGGCCAATACGGACAAATTTGACCATGGGATATACTGGGCAAAAGTTAACCCGTTTCAAGATAATCGAATTTCAAGATCAGTCGTCTAGGTACACGTATAAATTTTCATTATTAGTCAAAAGTCTCGTTTTTGTGGATTTTTGTGTGTTTTTGAATAGAAGATGAATCGCTTCATAATAACAAACCATAAAACTGTACAAATCACAGAGGAAATTTTAGCGAACAGCAATTACTTTTTTAGTGGCTATTTGCTCAAAAATATTACTCTTCATTTTTTTGTGCAGAATACTTAAAAAACATCTACATTTATCTAGCTATCCAAAAAGGCACAAAATACACAAAAATCCGCAAAAACGAGACTTTTAACTAATAATAAAAATTCATACGTGTACCTAGACGATTTGTAAAGAAAAGATCTTGAAATTCGATTATCTTGAAACGGGTTAACTTTTGCCCAGTATATCCCATGGTCAAATTTGTCCGTATTGGCCTATATTATCACCTCATGAAAGGATGCGGTCTACTTACCAGTAACCCTGTATAGGGAAACTATCTCAAAGCTAGTCCGATTTAATTTTCATCAAGATCTTTTAAGCAGTTTTTGAGTTATCATCAGTTAAAATAATCGGTTTGAAGAGGCAATTTAGGATGTCGTGAGGACACCTTCACCACCACCAACAGACTTGAAACTAGTGTCATCGGAAGCGCCTCCTTTGATAGATCATGACTATCATAACGATTTACGCCAAATGTATGGGAGTTTGGAAATATTCGACATTTTAGTATCCACAATTAACGTAACGTTAGGTTAGGTTAGTAGGTATACACCGTGACTTTTTAGTCGTCTTACAACGGCAGCCCACTTCATGTATCCAATGACTAGTAAACGTTCATATAAAATATATATATGTATATATTATGAGATTTGAATAATTTAAAAATAAAAAATAATTCATTAAACCCCAAACATTTAGAGTATGTCGTCACAGTAAAAAAATATCTATCGGATAAGGCGCTTCTGATGACACTAGGTTCAACTCTGTTGGAGTCAGTAAAGGTCCATACAAAATCATTAAACCAATTATCATTCTAACCGGTGATAACTCAAAAGTTGCTAAAAAGATCCCGATGAAAATGATATCGGACTAACGTTGTTCTTTGCATTAAAACAAAAATAATCAAAATCGGTCCACGCAACTCCGAGTAATTGGTTAACAAACTTGACGTTTATTGATTATTAAGGATATTAAAATGTCGTGTATTTCCAAAAGCCCATACATTTGGAGTAAATCGTTTTGATAATCATGATCTATCGAAGGATGCGCTTCCGATGACACTGGTTTCAAGTCTGTTGGTGGGTGGGGACAGGGTCCATACAAAATCCGGCATTGTCCTTTCCCAGCTTACCTTATCATCAGCCGCTGCCCTTTCCTCAGCGAGTATTTGATCGCGTACAGTGGAGGCCTGCGACTTGAGCGCCACAATGTTAGCGGGCGAAGTCTCCCGCGCATCGTTCGCGTTTGCGCCAACACTTTCATCTTCTACCACCACAATGTCCGGCAGAGGGATGAACCATTTAAGCTCGAACGTGAATTTGTCACGACCTGATGCCTGTATAGATAAATTAAATCTTAATAAAAGTACAATTGTTTGTGTAAAAACCACTGAGTAGTACACAAATGGAATGCTAACGTAAGCCATACAGTGCTGCTTTCTACAAAATTTCAATTTCAGTGCTCTAATGCAGTTGGCGTTTGCATCTCAAATGATTCTACTCAGAACATAAATACAAACACATATTACCGTAGTTACCTTATACTTGGCACAGGCAATGACGTCATTGAAAAGAAATAGATGCCTTAATTTTCTGTGTCCATCTGAGAGTTCCACGATAAAGGAATTCTTGACGAGTCTTCTTTGGGCGCGGTCGGCATTCTACGAATAGATAAGAAATCATTGGCTTGCGAACTTCGATCCTATTCACATTAGTCATCGCACTAATTTGAAAGGAGATAAATACTTACAGGGAACATGGATTTAGTTTGAATAATATTGAATTCGTCTAGGAAATGCTGCGTCATGTTTAGAGCTTCCGTCAGCATGGCGTGATCAGGGTGACTGGCTGGAGTGTATTTTATAAGATCCTACAAAACAAATAAGGCACAAATAGTTAGTACGCCGCATGGCGTAAATAGGAGAAACAGAATTCTAAATAGTAAAGACAATTTTTAGAGAAGAAACAAGAATAAACTTTTTAAAGCTAAACCTAATTTCTGGCTGAGTATTGCTCGAAAGACTTAACGCTTCCCTGAAACAGTCGTTTTTAGGTCAATAGTCATCATTCCATGTTCCATTCATTCAGCAGGAGTTATTTAATATATTCCAATGCATCCAAAATAGAATTTAAGTAATAGTACATTACTAACATGCAAGACTAGTGCGTTCTTCTGAACCCTGGCGACGGGCTTATGCAGCAGATCGTCCAAGGACATCGGTTGTCCGTGACACGAGATCTGCCGCGTGAGATGCGCGAAGCTCTGCGACGAGGAACATCGCCGTCGCACCGCGTCCGTCGCGCGACCGTAGTTGTGCAGGAATGCGCCGTATATGTTTATGTTTTCAGCCTATACAAAATACATAATTTTTAAATACACCTTCTGAAAGCACTGCAATGGTATTATATAGTAGTAAAGATGATTTTGAAAATAAGGGTAGTTAAATTAACACTTTTCAGGTCAATTTAATTGGACAGCACACCCAAAAACGCTTATACCGTTATTTACAATTCCTATATAATAAGAGAAGGAGTCTAGGAGGACAGAAAGTCTATAATTTAGTGCTTCAGATATTCAAATAACATACCATTTTTTTGAAATGTATTCCAACAGACAGAGGCTCTTCCCAACTAGCGACAGCTGCTTTCAGTCCTTCTAGAAAGTTCTTATGTAACTCGTGCAGCTCAGATATTTTGTAGAAGATTGTGTTAAATTCTTCTTCTGTGATGACTGGCTGCGATGTCGACAGTGTCGCTTTGATTGCATTCATATACTGCAAAACAAATATGATTTTAAATCTTACATATTATTTAAATTATTTGGAGCCTTATATAACACAATCTACTCAGAATCATAGTATTTTTTAAGGACTAGTTTACAAAGGTATTTTTAGAAATTACCTTCTCCATAACATAAAGGCATTCAACATAAACGGTTTCACTCTCAATGATACTTGTTATTATGCAACGGTGCATAGTCAGCCGCTCTGCCTCCGCATTGTTGCTGCTCGACTCCTAAAAATAATTAAATTCATTATTCATAACAAATATACCAAATTAATTAAAGAGTATAATCGGAGAAGTTGTATAACTAGTTTCGCAACAGTGCACAATAGCCATTAAAACGTTTGTTTGCAGTAACATTCAGCCTAGAAAGGTAAACATGAAATGGTAACCATCAGTACCATTTCAGATTAAATCATTCTTATAGATTTCTGCATGGGAAACGAACCATGAAAATTACATTAGTCTTCAATTTTCTCTTCTTTATAAGTGCCATTTACAGCTATGATTCAGAAAGTAAGTCAAATGATTTGAGGCAGAAATTGATACTGTAAGAAACCATTAATTTAAAAGAATCTCGTTTACTTTTAGGTTCCGAATCTAATCGAATTGAAGTGAGTCCAATTTATGATACTATTATCTACAGTGATATCGCTGATATAATAAATGAATTTGAAAATAATGGTGTAAGTATTACTTTACAATTTGTGACCAACGGCATCGTAACAATATGTGACATGATAAAACATTTCTTACGTTCTCAGGTTTCACCGTTCGATGTATTTACGAACAGCGACAGCCAAAGTGATGAAGCTATAGAAAATCTTCTATCTGAATATCAACACTACTTGGATAAGGCCCACAGACAAAGAAAGACTTATTTAGAAAAAACTAAAGGTAAAAACAAAGTACCTCTTTTGCCACGTCATGATCAATATTCAAAAACAAAACCCGGACTGGATAATAAACATGACGATTACTTCTACGCTAATAGTTTTTACAATCCAGGAACATTTAAATTTCCTCCTTCACCATTCGGAAGTCCTTTAGATGTATTCATTCCTATAAACGCAAAATCAAGATACATGAATAACAAACCAGAAGCGACCACTATAACTCCAAAGGGTAATCATGAAGAATTTGTACCATTAGAAAAAATTATGTTCAATGATAAAAAAATCATAGATCTCTCTCCAATTTTGCACAAATCTTCTTACGAGCCTATTAAATCTTCCTGTTTTTGTAAAAGCAATCACTTTCCATGCGATTGCGGTTGTAAACAGTGTTTGGTTCGCTTCGATCCACTGTTGAGAGATCCAATGGAACAAATCAGAATGCGTTCCACAGATGACCAGAAAAGATATCAACATTCGTCACCATATGAGAACTCCATTAGAAAATCTGAACATTTAATTGACGAAAATATGAAAGATTTGCTGGGCGACAATACGCTTAATATTCGCATTAAAATTGATCTTCAACTGCCAAAGCCTCAAGATATTCTGGGAAAATATAAAATGCACAATCGCGACAGAATGCTTGAAACTGATGATTTGTTTTCTAAAGAACTTGCGCCTGGGGTAAATTTGCCATTTCCTTATTTCAATTTCCCAGTTCCCATGGAAATATTTGGTTTCAAAAAAGCAAAGTTTACTAAAGACGATTCAACACCCTTACACAAAATAACGATCCACAAGAAAAAGAAATCCAGAACTAACAATAATAACAAAAAACACCGGAAGAAGGTTATTACCTTTCAAAATATTAAGGTAGAGCAACAACCATTGTTCTCAAACCATTTGAGTGATAACAACATAAGCGATACATTTAAGAACGATACTAATAGTAACTTATTATATAATGACACCAACCTACAACCCTCAAATGTTTTACAACTAGAAATTAATTCTGTGATTAACAAAACTGATGACAATTTAAATGAAACTCAGACCGAGGAAAGTATATATCTAATGGTTAATATAACAAATAGTACTTATAATGGAACAGAAGATGCACATAAAATAGAAAATAGTATTGAAACTGATTTTCCTAGAAAAAACATTAACATGACAATGAAGGTTCCAGTAGCCGTGCGCGAAAAACGTGATGTTTCGAACGTCAATATACCTAGTAATAGTGAAATCCATTTGACGCTCAACGATGTGCAATCCGCAAAAAACGATATTACAAAAGAAAAGAATATTGGGAAAAAGGCAGACAAAAATCTGTTAAGTGACGCAGAGTTATTGTATTGGCCTAATATAACCAACAAGGACGATATAAAAACGAACAAGAATATAACCACTATGATACTAGAAAATGAACACAAGAAAACAAAGTTAAACATGAGTAAAGACACAATTCGTCAGAATCATACTAGAGCACTAGAACAGGCCATATTTGGTGACGTGGACTGGGATGATGTTGACACGGTTGCGCCAGCTTTTATGTCTTTTGTCGGCAAATATATTCGTGGAGTATTAACATTCTGCTCTCAAAAAGTTTGTCATTCCATGAAATGTGGCAACAAGACATGTCTGCATAGGGTTTGCTTGCCCTCAGATAGACCGAACAACAGAGGACATTGCGGAGGGACTAACAGCACAGGTAAGATCAACCTAGAAGCTAGCATCTAGATTCTATATTTTAAGAATCGCGTGTTAATTTAATTGGGTTATAATACCTTAACTCCATTTTTATTTATTTGTTTTAGATAGCCTAGCATCGATGGAGTCAATTATGGATTTGCCTTCAAATATTGCATTTGAGATAGTAGATATTTTGCAAAATAAAATGTTGGGAAAAGTATTTGGAAAGGCAACGTTTTGCATTAACGCTAAATGTATCACGCTCGTTGCATCCAAAAAGAATTTTGTGAAATCTCGATGTTCTGTCAAAGAATTGAATACTGCAGGGCACTGTGCGAATACTAAAGGTGCAAAACTTATGTAAGTTCTAGTTATGTTTAATAAATAAGCTCAATTGAATAATCGATTGTTTACTAATTCTACTCAGTCATTGCTTGAAGCTGTGTTAAACGGCTAGATTTATTATGACTCCAACATCCAGATAGAATGGTTCTGCGTTTTGAATTACACTTGATAACAATATATCCAGTTGTACTTATGATAATTTTTGTTATCACAAGTTTTTGTATTGGATTTCCGGTATGTAAATGTTTATTATTTAACTTATTTTTGTTTTCCATAAACATTTGAAATCTTAGTTTGGATAGAATAACAAATTCATATTGCTTATGATTATTACATTACGTATTGCTGTTTTTTTTTTTGCTTAAGAGGACGAATTGGAATTTTTGGCGCCAAGGATCTCAATTTTTCTCAGTAAATACAAAACGGATCAAAATACAACTTGGTTACCTGAAAGTTCATGATATAAACCTTATTTTGTTAGACGTAGAAACATGATTAGGTAACTTTTATAACAGAGAAAAATATATCAAACATACCTCTTTTTAAAAAGAGATTCACATATTATGGGCAAACGGGACCGATTTAAGCCTCTTAACTTTTTTAGTAGTTGAGTATATACATACTCTTTAAAATTGTAGAAGAATTTTTATCAAATTATCATTTCTAAATAATAAAATTACAAAACCATTTTGTCGCTTACGACTTTTAGTTATAAGCTAGCGCGCGTATTGTTATCCTCGCCCCGCTCAGACGCTCCGACCCCTTTTGGCGCCTTAGATGCGCGTGCCGGTTATGGAATTATTGTTGACCAATTCGTCGCCTTAAGTGTCTCTTATCTAATAAACCTCACGACGACAGTACACTTTAACATAGAATATAATAATTTAACATAGCGGCCTCTGTTGGAAACAGGCGCTGTTTGTCTCTATACAATTTTCTTTTATGTGTAATAGATCGGAGAAAACTTATATAGGAATCCTTGGAGAACCATTAAGAAGTTGAATACTAAAATAATTGACTTTGATGCAAAAGGGAAGTTATTATTAAAAGAAATTCCAAATGAATCGCTGCTTAATATTATATCGACGATAGAAGCAATGAGTTTCAATACTATTGATGAACCTATGCGGAAACCGCTCAATAAGACAACAATTGCAGAGGAACTTCTGAAGAAAGCAATGGATAAATTGAAAAAGAAGTCCACTCGTCGATTAAAAGTACTAACAACGTGTAATAAATCAAGAACTGTGTGCAGATTTTTGGCATGTCCTAATATTAAAATAAGTTGTGTTCTATGTGATGTTAGTCTGGCTGAAAATCATGAAGGTCAGTCAACGCACTGTGAGACATTTAAGACAGGATTTCTCACTTATTAGTAAAGGACAATGCCAGGGTCTGGGCTCATAGTTTGCCCAGCAATGGGAGTAGTTTCAGGGGGTTCCTTAGTGCACTCTGAACACGTAATGCAAATATTTTTGAAATCGCTCCCTGGGGTCCCGAGGAAAACCGGTTCAAATATTCTCCATGACGAGTCACTTTACAAGGCCTGAGCCATTTGCCCAGTAGTAGGAGTGGTTGGAATAGGTTATTTACTTCACTCTTCACACGAAATTAAAATATTTTTGAAATCGGTCCCAGGGGTCCCGAGAAAAACCGGTTCAAATATTCTCCTTAGATAGTCCCTTAACAAAGTCTTTGGCATTTGCCCAGTAATGGGGATGGTCAATATAGGTTCTTTACTTCACTCTTAACATGAAATCCAAATATTTTTGAAATCGGTTCCTGGGGTTCGGAGAAAAACTGGTTCTAATATTCCACATGAACTGTCGCTTTACAAAGCCTGTGTCATTTACCCAGTAGTGGGAGTGATTGAAATAGGTTCCTTACTTCACTCTTAACATGAAATTAAAATATTTTTGAAATCGGTCCCAGGGGTCCCGAGAAAAACCGGTTCAAATATTCTCCTTAGATAGTCACTTAACAAAGTCTTTGGCATTTGCCCAGTAATGGGAGTGGTCAATATAGGTTCTTTACTTCACTCTTAACATGAAATCCAAATATTTTTGAAATCGGTTCCTGGGGTCCGGCGAAAAACTGGTTCTAATATTCCACATGAACTGTCGCTTTACAAAGCCTGTGTCATTTACCCAGTAGTGGGAGTGATTGAAATAGGTTCCTTACTTCACTCTTAACATGAAATTAAAATATTTTTGAAATCGGTCCCAGGGGTCCCGAGAAAAACCGGTTCAAATATTCTCCTTAGACAGTCACTTAACAAAGTCTTTGGCATTTGCCCAGTAGTGGGAGTGGTCAAAATAGGTTCTTTACTTCACTCTTAACATGAAATCCAAATATTTTTGAAATCGGTCCCTGGGGTCCGGAGAAAAACCGGTTCTAATATTCCACATGAACAATCGCTTTACAAAGCCTGTGCCATTTGCCCAGTAGTGGGAGTGATTGAAATAGGTTCTTTACTTCACTCTTAACATGAAAAGAAAATATTTTTGAAATCGGTCCCAGGGGTCCCGAGAAATTAATCTGATAAGACTTTTCTGCCAAATAAGTCTTATAGATAGTTCAACTCAGATTTGCGCGCGGCCCTATGTGTGCGTCGGCTTGTAAATATACAACTTTCATTCGTGTGACAGTGACGTCGTCCGAGCATGACGTGTTCTCATCGCTTTTTGTTATGGGTACAGTCGTTTACGAAAATGTCTAGTTCTTCACGGAGAAAATGTTTTAAGGAGTCAGGTAGCGTTTCAAAAAAATGAAACAACATTCAAAGCTTTTTATTATTACATTTTACAGTTTATAATTATTTTCTCATACGGCTTTTCAAATTGACATTGACAGTATCTAAGAAATAAATGAAGTGAAATATCTAAGATGAATTAAATACTCCTTACATATTTTCTAGCTCGGGGTACGCGGACAATAAATAAATGTGTGGACTAAGAATGTAAAAGACCTATAATTTAGTATAATAATGGAAACAAAATGTGTGGGGAATTTTAAAAAATTATATTGCTTCGCATAATGTCGACCAAAATAAGACGGAAATAATGAAACTCATAAATGAACGTTTAAGTCAAATTGATGAAGGGATGTTGGGTAATACTTGTCGACATGTACAAAAGAAAAAAGAAGAATACTATAGACATTTTGACATGGAGTCAGAATTTATAATTAACATTGGTGAAAGTAGCGAATCCGAAAATTCATCATTTGATTTTTCAAGTAGCGATACAGAATCATTATAAATAAATAAACTAAATTACGTAATAACTGTACTTTAAACAGCCGTATACAACCCCTAAATAACTGTATTTGTACCCGACTGTACCTCTTGTCACGCACACAAAGTCACTGTGTATGTACAAGGGTTACCCACACATAGGGCCGCGCGCACGACTGAGTTGAACTTACTATACTCATATGTATATTGTCGATCTCAATGCTAAGGATCTCGCTGTCAGGATCCAGTACTGGAAAATGTTGGAATGGTTTTTTTTACTGTGATTTTCAAATAAATTCTAAAAGCGTTGGATTCTAATAAGAACTGACAATGATTTTCTGAAAAAAAGGCAATTACCGCAATATTTTTGAATTTACGGTTTAAATCTACAAGGCTACGCCTGCGCAATGAGCTATCTTCTAGAAACATCATATCAAGACGAATAATATAAGCTCGAACATGAGGTAGTTAGTAGATACCGTTGAGGAGTTCCCTCGTCTCTCTGTCGTCTCCATTGTCAGGTCAGATCTTAACCTTTACAGTTTTGTGGTGTCTGAGACATATACCCGAATGATTTTACTCGATATGTGTCTACAATTTTCGAGAGTCGCTCCCGATTTTTTTAGAGATTCCATCACCAGACCCTGGGCCGGATGACAAAGGAACCATTGAGGAAGTAAGCCCTTTCAAACAATAAAATAATTGTTGAAATCGGTTGGTAAACGACGGAGTTATGCGTAAAAAGAATACAAATGAATTAAGAACCTCCTCCATTTTTGGAAGTCGGTAAAAAAAAGTTGTCGTGTACAATACCTCGTATTTGTCAATGAATATAATTCATTTCAATTAAGGTAATAAAAGTGGAATAGTTACGAGTTCGTAAGCTTATTTTTATGTAATATTGAATAAGAGTCAAACCAGCTTTTCTCAGGACTCCCGGGATAGATTTCGAAATGCTTTGGTCTGGGACCTAATATAAGCCTATGGAACATAATACACTATGCAGTTACTGTGGGCAACACTTGAGCCCAACTTCCATACAAAGAATAGCATTGTCCTTTATAACAACAAAGGTACAACAACAAACAGCCTATACAAATACTAGACCATTGGAGGGCGTATTATTAATTACAATGTTCTTTAATTATTTGTAACCATCATAAACGTAAACTAAATTAAATTAAAGTTAGAATGCTTAAATATGCACGTTTGTCTCATTAAGTAAACATTCCCAACAGGATCTTATCTCCCCAAAGATAATAACGTACTTAGTTCAGGTATGTATATAAAGGTGAGCAGGGACTGTTTAAACATTTATTCCCGTTAAGAGTATCTATATTAACTGTCGCCATGCTCGCGTCTAAGATAGTTGTAGTGTTCCTCCTGTGTTTTGTTCACGGTAGCATTGGTAAACCAGTAACAGAAGGTAAGTACGACTTCATTTAATTACTTATTTTTGCGGGCATTTTTTTGAGTGCCATTAGCAAATAAAGTTATTTGTATGATTTATTTATACATGGTATCAATTGCAGATGAAGTAGTAGAAGGCCGCGGAATTATGACTTCCATATGGGAATGGATAAAATATCCCTTTTCTTATATTTGGTGGAGTTCAGAGGAAAATGGCCAACCTGCGGCTCAACCACTTATAGCAGCTGCCACAAGCGACCCTAACAACATCATAGACATCGGAAGCCTCAAAGTATCCGTTTCTTGTAACGATCAAACTTGTACTACAGTCAAATGTAACAAGACTCAATGTAGAAATATTACCTGCAGCATTTATGATACTAATTTTCGAGGAGAATGCAGAGAATATAACATCTTAAATGTTTCGGAAGAACCTCTGGCGGCAAAGTCAACAGAACCGACTCCAAAAGAAACGAGTACGAGTGTTATGAGTAAGCCAACAGAGATTTTGTTAATAACTTCTACTGAAAGTTATACTACGGAGGGGAAGGGAAACAACCTGAAGACGGAAGAGCATCCTCTCGAACTAGAAAAACTTATATCGCTAACTGTTAACGATAAGAAATCGGACAAAATAAAAACATACTCAGAAGATATGAAAGAGATTGAGGTAAGAGATTCATATATAGGTACTTTACTTTAAAAAATTAAGGACTGGATTATTTGGCAGAGTTAATTAGCTTGCAAGAATTTATATAGCTACCAGCGAGAATAGATTAAGCAATTTTGAAGAAATATATGTTTTTAAAGATTATAAATACTAAAAATTCTAGTTATTAATTTTTAATGTTTGTTTCACAGAATGCCGGTACAAAAGAGGGGCTTATTACATACAATGAATGAAGCAACTGATTGACTGTAGCAAAATAATTTTAATCTATTTGGTGTTGCAATCCTTCGACCTAATAAAATTAATCATCCCAGTGTAAGAAAAAATACTGCTAGTTATGAAAATATCGCCAACTAGTATTTCGAACTAATATGGACTATTTGAAAACTGTATAACGACTTCTTATCTTTTGTTACATTTCTAGATAAGGAATTGAAACGCTTAGTTAAGTCCATAGATGTTTGTCTTAAGAGTATGGAAGAGGGTAATAAAATAAACATTCCTACTCTAATAGGAATAGTCGTTACTATAAGTTACTTCCTAATTAAAATCATTATTCTATGACACTTGTGTTTTTTTTTTTCTTACCTATTTTATTTTTGTGATTTCGGGGAACCTACTAAATGACTCCGACTATTTACAAGAAGTGGAGTGACAGAGATAATAATATGATCACCTTTCCTAATTTTACACAATAACTTTAACGCTTTGGTAAAACTCCAGTGAATGTTTCGCTCGCTGAATATTTGGTCATTGTTTCCATATTATTTTGCGAAAACCACCAGCGTTTTAATTATGTGCGTTTTTTACAAAGCACATATTACCTTGATTCTATGTCTGTAATATATTTCAAAATGTCTTCTCAGATACCGCTTCTTAGTTCGTATAAAACGGAAATGGCATAGACACTCTTATGCAATTCAGATTAAAATTCCTCTCCATACGATATGCAGCGCAGCGTAATACGCTTACATATTGCTTAATAACGAAATCCTCGGCGTTTAATGAGAAAACAATAGTAGACTTGACTAGGAATGAGTTATTACAGTCATTCGTTTGTGCAAATTACTTTGTTTTGTTAGAAGCAAGGTGATTCATATACAAAAATAAGCCGAAAAGTCTGGTTTTGTAGACGTTTATTATTTTTATACTAGCGTCCGCACGGGTTAACAGTATTCCCCCACTATTTTATGCATACATACAAAACAATCCTCTTCACTCTATCTATTAACAAAACCGCATCAAAATTCGTTGCGTACTTTTAAAGATTTAAGCATACATGGGGACTTTGTTTTTTACTATGTGGGTAGTGAAGGCGAATTGTTACCTGAGTGTGCAGTTTCCTAAGTGCCGGCGGTGTAGCACTGGCCTCCGTATCTGAAGATATTGTTCTCAGTAAGAGAGGGGTGTCGCTGGAATCTGCCAGGTCGGAAACCGTTTCGTTTCCTTCTGTACCATCGCCGCCTTTCCTTTAAAAGGAAATAAACGTTAAATCTACATAATTATATGAAGCGTTTAACCACATGAGAATAAATTCACTATGTGGCTTATAGACTTTATTAACTAGATCAATTTTGGTCAAATCACACTTAGTAGATTCTTCTTCTACATCTTTAAGCTCATTATATTCAGAAAGAACAAATTCTTATTCAGCCAAAGACAGGCCTACTGAGATAGGCGCTTTGCAGTTGTTCATGCGCCTTGGTGAAAAAGGCCCTTGCGATTTGTCGCCGCGGTCGAAGAATTGGAATACTAGACTAGTGATAAACACACATAGTGTTAGATACTTTTATTTTATACGGGCAACACTGCTGCCACTGTGATGACTGTGACAACCCTTTGACAGATTTTGACAGATGGAACGTGCGATTCCTTCATTGACAGATAAACTATGTTTTTTCGATGTGTTCTTACGATTGCTATTACAAAATGTGTTTTAAAAGTAAATACAAGAAGTTATACGAATTGACGTTTTATTTCTGATGAAGGCTAGGAGATCATACCCCAGCCATGAATAGTATTAACTTACTGTATGAAGTAGTGTATGTTGACGTAGTTAGGCGCGGTGGCGCAGGGCGGCGAGTCGGGCGCTCGCGGCGCGGTGGGCGGCGCGGGAGCAGTGGGGCCGCTCGGAGCGCTCGCCCCCAGAGGCAGCGTGCTCGCGCCGCTCGACCCGTCCTCGGTACTCGAACCCGTACCGCCTTACACATACAAAACGAAGTCTTTACTAGCTGTTTCTCGAGATTTAACTAGTTGAACCACACAATCAAATTTTAAGTAGGTAGGTATAACAATCTTCGGCTGTTTTCACATGAAACAACTATTGCAGCAACTGGCAATAAGCTTTGTTCATGTTATAAAATGGGATTACATTTAGCATCTTTACTATATAGAATTCATTAAAAAACTTGACAGTTGTTTCGTGAACAAGGCGCACTAGCTGTTTCTCTAGATTTTTACCGCACCCTGATGGAACTACTTCAAATTCCTGAACAAATGAGTAACATAGCAACATAGCAGTCTTTTTTGAGAATTTTTTAAATCGGTTCAGTCGTTCTTGAGTGAATGAATAACAAAAATATAAATCTCTCGTTTTTATTGCAAGCAGACATACATAGGTGACGTCACATAGAGAAAGACGTAAGACGTGTCTATGCCTCATTTGTCAAATTATGATAGGTATGTAGCTTAGAACATACAAGAGAACAGGTGGAAATATTAACCTTTTGCTTCTCCGTAATAACTAACTACGCATATTTCCTTTACAAGGGACGAAAATATACGCGTTTGTTGACCAATTACTCATGATTCTGTTTAATTTCTAATTTAGTAACGATAGTAACGTAAACACGTAATGGGTACCCATGTACGTTAAACCGCAAACAATACTTACATTGTTGTTACGAATGACTAACGCAGGATAAATAAACTTTTCTATTCATTTTATTATAATGGGTATTAATTAATATTACAACTAAAATAAGGATAAACATCAATATTAAAAAAAAAACAATGAATGGAGACAACAATAAGGTTGTACAACATTTACGGAAAATCTCCTTTGTTTTTTACAACAATTAAAAAAATTGTTCAAAAATTGGTACTTATTACATATTAGACTCACCTGCTTGTATATAAACGTATTCCCCATCATTGATGTCAACGGGCACTTGGTCATAGTAAGGTTCGTCTTCAGAGCCTGGCACGGCCGCGGGTATACTCTCCAAGGATAGTGGCGCCGACTTGTCTGCGTCAGTTCCTTCACCCAAGTCCGGCGTAGTGGACGTAGCTTCCTCATCAATGGACCGAGGAGTAGCCGCCCCACCAGAACGCTTACGCTCCGACGATAACGAATTGATGGATTCATAACTTTTTACCTAGAAATAAAATATTTATGTAATGTATACTATGTTTGAACGCGCAAATCTCAGGAAGTGCTGGTCCGATTTGAAAAATGATTTCAGTTTTAGATAGCCCATTTATCGAGGAAGGCTATAGGTTACTTTTTATCTGGGTGCGTGCAGAGGTTCCCAAGGGATGCGGGTGAAACCGCTAGCAAAAGCCAGTAAATATATATTTATGTAACATATGACTTACATATCTATGACTTATATAAATACTCACTCTCTCACTAATGGAGGGCGTCGACGCTCTACTAGCAATGGACTCGCGTGATTCCGCGTTACGGATTCTACGCCCCAGCGAGGAAGGCGGGCTGTCCTCTGCGAGCCCAGTCTCCGGCAGCGAAGCACCACGCTTACTGAACACTTTTGGTGGAGGCCTGTATTCAAAGGATCGATGTTAGACAAAAATTACTGATGTCAAAAACACTTATAGAGAATTTATTAGAGATCTATTTTCATTAATATGCATAATCTTAAGAATTATATCTGAATCTAAAACCTTTATTAATAACTATTTAACAAGACAAAGAATGCTTACTTAGGTGGGACCTTCTTCTTAGCGATCGCCACAGGGTCAACAGGACTGCCCTCTGATGATTGCTGGGACTCTTCCGACTTCTTTGAAGCTGCTAATTTCAGACCATTTACTTCGATGACTGTTACAAAATCACCAGTTTGTGATGTTGGACGGTTTTTGGCTTGATTTGGACTTGTTTGTTCTACTGCTACTGCAATAATTATCATTGCCGTTGGAATACTGTTATAATCTAAGTTTTAACTAGGATCAGTAGAAAACAGTAGAACATTATGACAGTTGCAACAGTTTAAAAGTGAAAATAAATAAATAATGTACTTTTTTAGATAATATTACAGACTGAAAGTTGATCAAACTAAATGTAAAATAATCACCATTAGTATCCTGATTAATGTCAGTTCTCTGGACTATTTCACTATTACATCTTCTCCGCGCCGCCTCTGCAGCAAGATTTGATAATTCATTGATGCATTGATTCACTGAACTCCTCTCAGTAACACGAACTGGTTTATTTCTGAGCTGCACGGGTTCACACTCAGCTGTTTCAGGTGTGGAATCCTCACTTTTATTGCTGTTAAGACTTACTTCACTCTTCTTCAGCGAATCTGAGTTAGACTCCTAAAAAATAAATGATTAACAATCATCATTATCTGCTGAAAGACCGCAACAATATTTGGACATACTTTAATTACATTAATGGAATGTTAAAACCTAATACAGCCTTGAATAGCAATGCTTTCATACTATAAACTAAAAGGATGTAAACACCAATCTAAATAGCTGTAATAACTGGGCACTTAATTAAGTTTTTATGAATGCCAATGAGCAACATTTGACTCAAATTCAACTAATTAACACAATGACAGGGTCTGCTCGAAATTACTGGTTAAAATGGGTTATTTTTGCACAAAAGTATAGAGATATATATTCCTTTGAATGTTGGAATATAAAATATGGAAAGATAATTTAATAATGAAAGTATTTCAACCGGCCTGTAAAATAAGTGCTTCTACCTACACTGTGTTTTTAAACCACAAACTAAAGTTGAGCACATCAGTTTTCACAGGTCTTGTTATTGAACAGAATAGTAAACGCTAGTAAGGAACTTATTGATATTCAAAATCAACACTCCTTATTATAATATCTACCTCCTTTACATACACATTGATGACTCAACACACTTCTACATAGTTATACAACGTGTTGCAAAAGTACTTTTAAAAAAAGATGAGAAGCTTCTTTCCAAACTTGACTTTCCTATTATTCATTATTTTGATAAACCTTTAAAAAAAAATTGTTAATTGTCACTTAATAGGGGTAATTTACCCCCTTTCGGATTTACAGGTATTTTTGTAACAGCATGTATAATAACAATTTGTAGACACTCATGTAGCAAGATACAAAAACAACCATGAAGCAGGTCAAATATACTGTTACTTTCACACGCTTCACAAATCAATTAACAGTTAACATTAAATATTAATTAATTAGCACTCATGTGTGTAAAATATTTCCATAACATTAATATTTATACCACAGTTATGAATATTTCAAGTAGATGAGCATAAGCTCAACCATACATTGTAATACTTTACTAAAACACCATTGACCATGGCAAACAATGCAGTAAATTAATGTTATATGATCAATTTCTGTAGTTACTATCAAAACAGACTTCTCAAAAAGGAAGAGTTTCTCAATTGGGATGTTTGTTTGTTTTTTTTACCGATCTTAATGTTGTTTATTGTTTATAGCTGTGTCAAATTCCATACTTTGTTGTATACAGTATTTTGAATAGAGATCTCAAGTTTCTCCTGTCCATATTGTTATGGAGATTTTTTATAATTTCTTCAATTTACTACAATGTCTATGATTATTGATAGCATATTCCTTGTCTAAGAAGTTTGTTGTGGACCGCTATTGTCTATTGTGCTTTGCAATAACTGTACTTGATCAATTGAACTTTTATTTTAAGCAGAATTTTTGTAAGTAGTCCTATCAATGTTGTTTACCTCTATTTAAATAAAAACGTAGCAGAATTCATTTATTTAATAAAACAGTATATATAAAGAGACCAACAAATAGAAATTCATACATCTATACTTCCATATTATTCTTAAAGCAACAAAGGTTAAAGTGGTTGCACCTCTATGCACGTTCACACAATGAAAATTAGCTATCTTATGATAATCTACATTTGAAAAGGTTAAATATTTGAATATTTGTTTTGTCTAATTAGAATATGAAATCAAATTTATTCATTGGCATTTTTGACAGCATCTAAAACTTGTTACATATGAATTTAAAAAAGGTTTTGGTACAATTCATCTAACTTGAGTCTAAAGCTCACTGTGGGAATATACTATCTATAATAATTTCTGTGTTGACTTAACAATGGCCTTTTATTATTTCTGTGGTTTAAAACTTTACACATTCAATTTTATTCTCAGATAGAGTGACAAGGCTGACTTAATGAATCATCCTAATGCGTATGTAGTACATAATTAAGCTGTAGAGGAAAAGTACAAGTGAGACAGTTCCAGGAACCATAATATTTTATTCTCCAAGTTAAAACTGGTTACAATTTGTGGTGCTTTTAAAATGAATTGCTTTGATTGCAATTCATGACAGTACTAAATATCATGTGAAAATTTAGAAGAAGTTTACAACAAAATTGAATTAAAACACTTTAAATAAGATAAAATTCACAGTTTAATTGAAAGTAATTAAAAATCATTTTATTTTGTAGGAAAATCAAGGAATACTCAAAGTGTGTTTTACTTAAGTAGACCTTTATTATGACAGTCACATAATCTGAATGATTTACCTGCTTGCTATCAGAAGCCTTATCGTCGAGATCGTTCACGTCACCCCCCGAGGGCGGAGCCGTCCGGTTGCCTTGTGCGACGGCTTTATGTTTCTCGACATCTGATAATAATGTTTCTAAATACTCCACATAAAACTCTTCTTTCTCCAATTCTTCTCTTAATATAGCAACTTTTTGTTTGTGTTTAGCCAAATTGGCCCTGACATCTTCTTCCCAAGCTGCTGGTAAAGCACTCTCTGGAAAACGTTGCACCCACACGCGTTGAAAATCCCCGAAGACACTCATCTCTTAGAAAACGATGTCATGACAAATTTATGTTACAATACAATAAAATGTAATTAATTTCGTTATTTTATTAGCGTAAAAAATGTATAACAAATTCTGTCATAGCATTGCAAATCTTCATTTTATTTACCACAGATATAATACAACAAAAACTCAGATGTCGCGAAGTCTATGGATATTTGTAATGTCAAAAATTATTTTCAACGATCTACAGTCTATCTCTACACCATTGATTGATCGGAACACTGTACAATATTATGATTAATGAACAGAAGGATGTGTCACGTTGTATGATACAAATAAAAGAAATTACTTTTCAATTTTTAATTATGACTTCTAAGTTTTCTAGTTTTACTCAAGTTTACTTCAGTTATAATTATATTTCGTAAAAGTAGCTCTTGGTTTAAACCTCTCAGGAATTCGAATGATTGAAAACTGCATTACACGAAGTATAATTATACTACCGTAGAAAACGACGATTCCCTGCGGTAACTGTAGGTGGGTCTTAAAAAATACATATTCAAATTCAAGAGCTGAGGAAAAAAATAAATATGTCATTTCTTCTAGTCTATTGATCAATTTCATTCATTCATTGCGTTTTTTTTATTGTCACGATATGAGCGACGTGCCCTGAAGTTTAATAAAACAACGAGGCACCTTTTATTTAATATAATTTAGTTTATCTAACTGTGCGTTTAGTTACGGAGTTACTGCTGCATTATATGTAACTTTCATTCCACGAGTCACACTGTTGAAAAGGTGTGGGTTTGTGACGAATGGACTGGTAGCTAACCTTAGTCCCTTCCTGCGAACGTACTTCTATGATTGTTGCAACCAGGATCAGCGACCATGGCAGATAAAATAAAGTAAGTAATGTCAAATACAATATATAATTCCATATGGTCTTCAGCTACAAAAATTACTAAGTATTTAAGTACGTTGCATCTGTCCACCCTGCCATCCATTATTTTTCCAACGTTTAACTTTACACATTGTATAAAGTAAAATGATAAAAAAAGAACTTTTAGTAAATCTAAAACTTATGTTATCTTTTTTTATTTGTGTTCCTATTATTTGAATATTCCATGCCAGATGAATGATTAAACCAAAACTTATTTTTTATGTTTTTAATTTTCTTTTTTCAGAGTCAAGTCCAACTTTGATATGAAAGGTAATTATGAACCTTCAGATTCGGAAGATGAATACACTCCTCAAGAAAAAAAACTCTTGGAAAAGGTACGGAAGAGAAAACATCATGATTCGGAAAGTGAAGAAGAAATGTATGCATTTTCTGAGTCTGGCGAGTCAGAGAACGAAAAAGATGTTAGCATTGCTGATAGTGATGTAGAAGGACAAGAACAGTCTGATGATGATTTACCGGATTCAAAAGCTTGGGGCAAAAAGAAAGGATCATATTATGCAACTGATTATGTTGATGAAGACTATGGAGGCTTTGGCAATGATGAAGAAATTGCATTAATGGAAGAGAAAGAAGCAAAGGATATTCAGAAAAGACTTTTGGAACAACTTGGGGAAGAAGATTTCACTCTTGATTTTTTGACAAAGCAAGTTGCAGATGCTGAGGAAAAAGAAACTGTGATAAAAAGTGACCTAAGCCAGTTGTCAAAAAGACAAAAGTTGCAGCTTCTTGAGAAAGAAAGCCCAGAATTTGCAGGATTAATTGATGACTTCAAAACAAAATTAACAGTAGCAAAAGATGATTTACATCCTCTCTTAGAGCTTGTTAAAGATGGCAAACTCCCCACATGTCCTGCCTCAAAATTTGTTAAAACGAATTATGATCTTATTTTAAATTACTGCACTAATATAAGTTTTTATTTACTCCTCAAAAGTCAAAGAATTAATATTCAAAATCACCCTGTTATAAAAAGATTGTACCAGTACAGACAGATGTTAAACAAAATGGAACCAATTTACTTGGAAGTCATTAAACCTCAAATAGACAAAATACTTCTGGCAGTTAAGAACAATCTGGAACTACATGTTACTGAAATCAAGGAACTAAATAAAGATAAGAAACGTAAATCTGGAAAACAGTCACCTGAATCAACGCCCAAGAAGTTGAAACTGATCAATGCATTAGAAAAGGATGAAGGTGAAGATACTGGAGTATCTGATGATGACAATGAATATGAAAGCAATGACTTCTTCAAGTCTGACAGTGGAGTTGATGTTCAAAGGAACCAAGATGAATCTGAAGAGAGTGGATTTTCTGATAATGATACTTCCCCTCATGAAATTGAGACTGAAGAAAATAAACCTTCAAGCTCATCACATGATATTGTTCCTGAAGATGTTGGTGAAAAACGTGAGATTACATATCAAATTGCTAAAAACAAGGGCTTGACTCCTCATAGAAAGAAGGACCAAAGAAACCCAAGAGTCAAACATAAGCTTAAATACAGGAAAGCTAAGATCAGGAGGAAGGGAGCCATCCGTGAGCCCAGAACAGAGATGACCAGGTATGCCGGAGAAGCTTCAGGAATAAAGGCCAATGTCAAAAAGAGCATTAAAATTAAGTGAAACTCGTTTATTTTATTTTATCAAAAATATTGTAACAAGTTTATTATATTATTAAAGTTGTACTTCAATGAAAATGTTGTCCTTATTCAGTGCTGCCATCTGAAATAATTAAAAAAAATATTAAGTTAGTAAATAGCCTTAAAACAAAACAGTCAACAAAATGGTTGGGAAATAAGCTGTTTAAAAACTTACAATTTCAACACTTTATCTTTGCCTCCTGAAGCTACATAAGCTCCATCAGGTGACCAATCAACTGCAAACACCTCATCTGCATGCCCTGGTAAATCTAACTCCAGCTTTTTTATTTTCATGTTCCAAACTGAAAAGAAATAAGATATTATTAAACTTTTTTACAAAAAAAAAACAAGTTTGATAATAATGACCCTAAACCTCCTAAATCTGACAAACAAAAAACCGCTCCAATATCTATTCAGCCAATAGTGAGTGTAGTGTATGCAGGTACATGTGCATCATTGTATAGGTTATGTCATTATTATGACGCCTCGTGCGCATACGTCACTCGGTTATAAATACCGGATCGAGCGGTGGGGAGTCAGTCGTTGTCAGACTGTCGACCTGTGTGGTGGTGCGTTGGCGAGTCGATTAACATAATAAAATGAGCGTACAATACATTGGCGACGAGGATAAAACCGTGAGTGTTTGGACCAACAGTTACCTATTATCTAATTTTTATAATTTTGAACTACCTATTAGTTCTGTGATCCAGAAAAATATTTGATATACAAGGTTATACTAAATAATTTGTCCTATTCATGCCTATACCAAATTAATGTATGCTAAATAAGCTTTGATAACAAGTAACCTCTGACCGATGTTAATATTCAATCATATTAAAAAGTGCAAAAGGAAAGAAGGAAGGGAAGAGAGTAGAATGACAAAGTATACATAACTTTTATGTTCATGTATGTATCACCCGAATTGCAAACAAATTTTAACCTTTTTACGTAATTCTTTGTTTAAGTTTACCTTGCTACAATTCTAATGGAAGTAGCAATATTTATTGCAGGTGTTAATATTTATCAAATGAGTAATTTATAATACAAAATCATTACTTGGTGATCAGTTTACTCATTCTTAAACCTGCATCAAAGTTTATTCAATAATAGGCATTTATTGGAAGCAATATAAAGTTGCTGGTTGTTGAATTGTCGTCAAGACGACTTTAGCAGTGGTGGGATTTCCTAGAGGATATAATACAATAACCTATTTGCCTTATAATCAATTGTGTTTAATAATTGTTGTGCTTGCATGCCAACAAGGCGGAATGTACACGGATCTTATTATGTTGTTTACAATCCTATTTTGTAAGTGCCTGCATTCTAAGCAAATAAAGACCTATTCGATTCCAAAAATCTGCTGGTCATTAAATTGACAGCTTGACGGTTAGCAGTAGTGTATATCTACTGGTCATTAGATTGACAGCTTGGCAGTTGGCAGTAGCGTGTATCTACTGGTCATTAGATTGACAGCTTGGCAGTTGGCAGTAGTGTGTATCTACTGGTCATTAAATTGACAGCCTGATTGTTGGCAGTAGTCTATATCTACTGGTCATTGAATTGACAGCTTGATGGTTGGCAGTAGTGTGTATCTACTGGTCATTAAATTGACAGCCTGATTGTTGGCAGTAGTCTATATCTACTGGTCATTGAATTGACAGCTTGATGGTTGGCAGTAGTGTATATCTACTGGTCATTAAATTGACAGCTTGGCAGTTGGCAGTAGTCTATATCTACTGGTCATTAGATTGACAGCTTGACAGTTGGCAGTAGTGTGTATCTACTGGTCATTAAATTGACAGCCTGATTGTTGGCAGTAGTCTATATCTACTGGTCATTGAATTGACAGCTTGATGGTTGGCAGTAGTGTGTATCTACTGGTCATTAAATTGACAGCCTGATTGTTGGCAGTAGTCTATATCTACTGGTCATTGAATTGACAGCTTGATGGTTGGCAGTAGTGTATATCTACTGGTCATTAAATTGACAGCTTGGCAGTTGGCAGTAGTCTATATCTACTGGTCATTAAATTGACAGCTTGACAGTTGGCAGTAGTCTATATCTACTGGTCATTAAATTGACAGCTTGACAGTTAACGGTAGTGAACGTCTACTGGTCATTCAATTGACTGTACACGCATAAATTATCTGGCGATAGTTGTCAACTACTGCAACAACTAAATAGTAAATCTTGATAATTTTTATATTTTCTGTGCCCGGTGATTTGGATCATAAAAAGCTTCCAAACTTAACTTCTCAGAGTCTAGTCAACAACTTATACCTGCTATATTGTTCTGGTACTTAACTAACTTAATTCAAGTGCTTGCAATATAGAGGATATTACAAGAACAAACTGGTGGGTTATATACTCAACGGTTCTACAAATGACAAACATGTGCTAGGTATCTAGTTTAACAAACAGCACATTGAGGGACCGTAGTAGGTTGGCCATGTATGTTGAAGAACTCGCCCAGCTATACTGGTATGTATTCACCTATGCACAACATCCAAGTCCACCAACACCTCTAGTGGGTTGCCTACCCATAATAGTGTTAATTATAACAGTTGCTCAGTCACCCTAGGTATAATTTCAATACTTTTACTTTATTTTGCTGTATTAAAGAGGTTGTTATACAACAGAGATATTCCAGAAGATACAGAACAGTAGAACAGCATACAAGCAGCAATACTAGCTGGAAAATGTGGATCAAAATTTTGGTATCCAATAGATAGAATCTTTGGTAAACATGCTAGCTCACAATTGTAATTTCAGTACTTTAGGTTGATATAAAACTCTTAGATCAAAAGAATATGGAACTAAGCATTGGAGCAATCTGTGATTTATTTGACAATGCTACTTTATCTACCCAACTGCCTCGTTGGTCTAGCTGTCGCAAGCGCGGCTGCTGAGCACGAGGTCTCGGGTTCGATTCCCGGGTCGGGCCTGGAAGTTGGTGATTGATACACCCGTGCATCGGAAAGCACGTAAATGTCGGTCCTGCGCCTGATCTCTTTCCGGTCGTGTCGGATTGCCGTCCCATCGGGTTATGAGAGTGAAGGAACAGTGAGTGCACTTGTGTCTGCGCAAATGCTTGTGCACTATAATATGTCCTGCGCAGTTGGCTAATCCCCTTACGTGAGTACAGCCGCCGTAGCCGATAATCGGCTAGGAGGACATCATCATCATTTACCCAACTGGGCCTTCTCATCTGTGACAAAAAATCTTTTAAGGATGATACCTGGAAGGAGTTCCAATGTAGATATTTACTCTGGGAACTGTCTAATGATGATTAGCTCATGGATGATTGTTGCAATCAAGTTCTCAAAAGTTGATGATTGCGTGTGCTTTTAAAACCTTCAAGATTCAGGCTTGAATGAATTTTAATTGGTATCTTAGCCTCTTTTTTATTGATTTACATTGGTGTTTACAAATAGTTTAACAAAGTGGCCCTCATTATAATATTGTTATTTGCAAATTATGTTTTACAGTATTGCAGTACCAATAAGCAGTATAAGTACATTGAGAGTTGTGGAAGAATATGCTTCCATAGGGGCGAATAACATAACCATATATGAACATATATGAAATAGAATCCATTTATTGATCTCAAGTTAATAAATCATCACATTAATATATTCTTGAAGTGCACACCTACTTGTAATATAAAGTTGTGTAATTTCCTCAACCCATCCCATAAGATAAGATCCATATGGGTGGTGGGATGGATATCTATTAACAAAATAATGTCTTGTGTCCATAGCGTTAGGGTTAATAATAATTGATCTTAGAACACCAATCTTAGGTTACCGTAAGACAATTGGACTCGCACGAGAGGTAAAGAACTTTATCACTATTTACATTTATCGACATTTATTACTCTTTTGTGCTAATTAAACTACACAGTTGCGTCGACATTTGGTTAATAATAACTAAAATATTATTAAGTTCCTAAGTCCTACTGCAATATATAATCTGAGTAAGTGTTCCTTAAAGTATAGGAAGTAAAATTGCCCTTAGTCACCAAATCGTTTAAAAATTTACTTGGGTGCTGTCCCTATAAAAGATAATAATATTTTTATATTCTGGTTGTCTAACTAAAACAACGTAGATAAAGTCAGCTGCAATAAAGGGTAAGCGCTTTTGAACGAAACTATAAACATACTTATGCAGCCAACTATACTTACATAAAAAAAAAAAAAAAAATATTACGTTACCTATACGCGGTCATGAAATTGGAAAAGCGTAAAATATTAAAAATGGAAGCAGCACAAAGCTGATCATCAAATTGATGAGGTCAAGTATGACATGAGAGCAGCATAGCTGCTCATGAAATTGAGATATAGAATTAGAATCCCACATTTATCTATGTGTAGACAGATGTTTTAGAAAGGTTAGCGGTTGTTTTGCAAAAGGAAAATTGCATCGACTAGAAAACTGTTTGTGAGCTGCTGTCACCTTGTTGAAAGGAAGAAGAGCATGAGTTGAGGGTCAGGGACTCTTCTATTTTATGGTGATGCAGAATGTCACAGCTTCAAAATATATAGTGCAAAGTTAGTGACACCTGTTAAAGTGCGTTCGTTGCATAATATGGTTCTAATTAGTTAAAATCTGATTCGTAATGTTACTTTACACCTTCGTTATAATCAATATGTAACCATGATACTAAAAAGCTTACCATCAAAGCATAATAATTCTTTGACTACTTAAATTTTTGAAAACCACATTAGGAAAAGCAAACAAACATTACAGAACGCAATGTCCGGTGATAATAGTGTTCTTGGATGCCTAACCGAAATATAAGTATTCCTATCGCACTATTATATGCAGTAAGGTATTCATATGTTGGGTGTTGAATGCTAAGAAGCTTACAGTTTCTTGACTAGATATTGGACATACATTGATGTAGGGTATTTAAAGCCTATATCAGAATTTCAGCGAGTGTACTAGCAGAAACGTGCAAAGTACCAGCGCTGATCAATAGGGTTGAAGACCAGATTGTTTGTTACATTGCTGAGATAATGATAGGCTTTGATATTCCACTCTCAAATTAAAAACTACATATTACCAAAATTAGTTGAGTTAGCATTCTCTTGCTTACAAGGCACACAAAGTACTTAACTCGTACATAGAACTACAATTTAAACCATTAAATTGGTGACAAAATATGTGATCGCCATTAAATTGGAGACAAAGTATGTGGTCACCATTAAATGGGTGACAAAGTATATGGTCATCATCAAATTGGAAACAGTCCATCTAGGTCACCATTCAATTGGGACGATCTTATGTGATTACTTTCCTCGTACGGCTCGTACGGTTTTGAATGAGTGAAAAGCATTGATGAGGTACCCTAATGCCGATCTTTTACCTTGGAACAATGCATTCTGTATCAGTTTTAAGTGAAGTCGAACCAAGCAAGATGAGTGCTCATTATCTGAAGGTACAGCAATATTTGAGACTTGCTTGATTTCACATGGACTGATTGGCGGGATGTCTGCCAAATGGACGGATCATCTCTAGTGTAGATATAATACAGGGCCGGAACAGCGGCTACAAAACCTGAAGTTAAACTTGCCGGCCTGATATCACTGCTACGAATTTGTCTTGTTGAGCCTGAAGCAGATGCTGGTATGTTACCGTCTGCAAAGGGACGGATTTTTATTTTTGTTTATTTCACAAGGGAAGGGATGTAGTGTCCTGCAGTATCACCGATATCTGTCGTCTCCTTAAATGGAAAGGGAAATGAAATGGAAACGGAACAAAGTAAATCAGTTTGATGGCAGTGTGATCGGGATCTGATAGCGTGGTTTTGTTGTGCTGCAGGTGTTTGATAGATCTTTAAGAAATTACCAAAATATTTATGAGTTTGATTGTTGGACTTTTTGAAATAAGGTTAAAATCAAAACAACAAGGGAGAGATGTAGTGTATGCAGGTACATGTGCATCATTGTATAGGTTATGTCATTATTATGACGCCTCGTGCGCATACGTCACTCGGTTATAAATACCGGATCGAGCGGTGGGGAGTCAGTCGTTGTCAGACTGTCGACCTGTGTGGTGGTGCGTTGGCGAGTCGATTAACATAATAAAATGAGCGTACAATACAGTGAGATAATTGCGCTCAAACATACACACATACAGGTCAAACTGAGAACCTGCTTTATTTGAAGTTGGTTCAAAAGTAGCATGTACTTAATTCAATAGTGGATCACACCATACCTTTCAAAGTAGAGTCTGCACTAGAGCTCAACAGAAGTCTGGAGTCAGCTGACCATGCCACCATATACACTGCTTGTACATGTCCTCTCAGTGTTGTTATGAATTTACCAGTGATTGCATCCCATAGCTTCACAGATTTATCAAATGATGCTGATGCTATAATTCTGTAAAAAAAGAAAGAATTTTATCAAGAGCGGCGCCACCGTGGCATAGACCGGCAATTTGGGTACTGCCCTATTTGTGACCTTGTTTGTGAGATTTGGTTTCTATATTCTAGATATGCTACCCTTCTATTAGTAAATTAATATTTACCTTGTATCTGGTGAAAATTTGACATCATTAATGAGCTGTTGGTGGCCCGTCATTCGGGCTAAAGGACGTTTCTCCTTCTCAGGTAACCAAAGAAACAGTGTAAAATCGTCCGATCCTGATACTAAGCGCTCATCGCTTTTTCCGCATACTGCTTCATACCTTTCCAGGGCACGCTGTTGGAGGGTAGATTCTAAAATAATATAAACAAAATCTAAGCTTATAAGTGATTTATTAAAATTACTAACGAGCAGCGACCCGCCCCGGCCTCGTACGAGTGCAATGCTATTTAATGCATGTTGTTGTATGTACATATATTATTAATCTTCCTTTCAATCACTAACCGTCAGTTGCACAAAGCTATAGTCTGTTTTTTAATCTCGTAGACTAAACAAACTGACATTACGAGTGTGGTCAGTTCATTGCAAATTCTTAAATAGTGATGTGGCACGACCGATACTTAGCGTTAATAAAATCAAGTATCGTTTTTTTACAATAAGTCATCCTGAAATAATGGGCTTATTCTTGATGATTACGCATGGCGTTGCGTGGTCAGATATCCCTGGCAGTTTGTAGCACGTCGTGCAGCCGTGTGTACGTACGTGAATTGTAAATATAAAACTTTGAATGAATATTAAATTCGTCTATTATAGATAAAAAGTTACGATTCAACAAACCGGTGCCGTAAGTACAACACTGCACAAAAAAAGCTAGCAACATTATTTGTAAGTTTGACATTTTGCAAGTGTCAATTTAGTCTACGAGATTAAAAAACAGACTATACATATAACAAACGTGTTTTTTTGCTCATTTTAAATAATGGTACGGAATTCTTCATGCGCGAGTCTGACTCGCACTTGGCCGTTTTTTTTTTTAATTTTGATGTTTCTATACTTTAATGAGGACTTACTGTCATCAACATTGAATTGTTGATCAGTGACTGGATGGAAAGGCCCAGTGCGGAGTACATAATCAGTGCTCAACGCCAGTGTGTTCACCCAGTGAGCATGGCCTTCCAAAGTCCTGCAGAGTACTCCATCATCAGCTCTCCACACCTTTAATAGCACAGTTTTTTTTAATTTATAATACTTTCAGGCTGTCAGAGATAAGATTAGCCACTTCTGCTGGCCTACTTTATTGACTAAACATTGCTTAGTTTCAGTTATTACAAAAGATCAGACCTATATTTAAGTCTAAATAAATATAAACTAACACTAACAGTGTTATCCATACTGTGTATTTCATCAGGAATATGAGCAAATTAAAGAAGACCAACCTTAATTGTCCTATCTTGAGATGAAGTGTAGATAAGACCATTGCCACCCCATTTAACACAAGTGACGGCTTTTGAGTGTCCAGTGAGACTTAATATTGTCAGACATGTTACTGTATCCCATATCCTGACATCACCATCTTTAGATGAACTTGCCAGTTTTCTACATTCTGGATTCCTGTAATATATTGTGAATATTTAAGTTAATTTTTAACACGCTTTTATTGGGTTGAACTGTATGTAACCATGTAATGGAATAACTTCCAACCAAGGATTGTAGCATTATGAAAATTTACAGCTGTGTGTAGTTGTAATGAGAATACAATAATATGGTACTGATGAACTGATCTGATGATGGAGCTGGAAGATATGAACTGAAACTTCATGCTTGAACACATCATAGCTGTGTTAGAAAACTTTAGTAATAATTTTTATGTACCTTTATAAGTGTGTCTTCCAATGTATTTAAACTATTACTTTATTTGTATGTTGCTGTATAAATCAATATGTTACCTGTGGTAAGGTTCCCAACTAAGTGCTGTGACCCACTGTTTATGTCCTATCATAGTTTTTCCAATTTGATTGCCAGTGCTTGGATCCCATAGCATCACTCTGCCTTGCTTGCATGCTGAAGCCAATTTCAATCCATCTGGTGACCAGCTTATGCAGAGGACCCAGTTGGCATGACCTAGTGATGATAATGAATTACTATAATATTAGTAAATATCTACTATATAAGAATATATGTACAGATGCCAGGTCAATTTACCAAAATCTATAAATTAATGCAGATGCGTAATTGGTGGAATAAAAATCCTCCGACGTCAAATGGATACTAAAAGTCTTAAAGTCTTCAAGAGGGTCCAATTATATATTTAATTTTATAAATTCACACATAACAAGCTTTTTACAACCACTGACATTACATTTTTTTTTTACACTTTTTTCTTCTATCAATTTTTGTACCTAAACCAAAGAGGTTGTACATACAATAATACTTTCCCTAATTGATGAGAAGTATTTGTGTGGCTAATGCATCCCAATCCTCTGTCGTAAATCCAGTAGCCGAGGTCTGGGAACTGCCTTAGTAAAGATCCATTTACATGGTAGTGCCTTCCTGTTGGGCGGTAGTTCACATAGACTCCATACATTGTTTTCCAATAGCGATTTCATTTCGGTGTTTAATGCCTTCAGCCACTCATCTCTGTCTTCTCTTCCCAAGTCTTCTTCGTAAGACTCTGGAAAGTGATCAGAGTCAATGAGGCAGATATAATCCTTCATCCGCTGTGGAGGTCTAAGAGTTGAACGGTCTCTCAAATTATACCTGTGAACTTCAGGTTCTCTAATCTCCTCTTGAGCATCAATAAACTCTTCTGCTTGATCTGCTTCTGAAGTATCTTGAACATGATCTCCTGATACAGCCTCGTCATTGTTAGCTGTATCATACTCTCCCTCTAGAGCACATTCATTAGTCTCATTATCACGAGTTTCTGGCTCTCTTATTGGTGAACTTATCTGCGTTGGAACATCTTCCGATAAGATCACTCCCTCTGTCTCTATCAGATCGAAATCTCCCTCTGTCTCACTGCTACTTGGTTCATTAGTTGGTGGTAAATCCATTTCTTCTTGAAGACTTGGCAATGCAGTTGGGATTCTCAATTCGATTCTTGGACTAAATATGACATCTCTAGATCTTTCGGTCTTTTTTCCATTCCAGATGCGATACCCATCGTCGTTATCGTATCTAATAAGTCTGCCCTTAATAGCTTTCTTCTGTAGCTTCTTCCTTTTCTGCTTAGGAATGTGGAAGTAACATTCACTACCAATTACACGCAAGTGAGAGATCTTCGGCTTCTTCTTATGCCAAAGCTCATACGGTACTTTCCCTGCTTCTCTAGTGGGTCCAGTGCGATTGAGAACATAAGCAGCTGTATTAATAAGCTCTGCCCACAAGGCTTGTGGAAACTCCTGTCCCGAGTGCATGTATGATCGAGCGGTTTCTACTAAAGTCCTGTTCTCTCGTTCTGCGCACCCATTTTGCTCAGGGGTGTATGGCATCGTGAGTCGCTGGATTATTCCCTGCTTGTTAAGAATATCTCGAACAGCTTTATTGTCGAACTCGCCACCATTATCGCTCAATAATGTTCTAACTATATGTCCAGCGTTTTTAGCTTCTTTTAAGAATTGAATTAGCCTGTCCTTTACTTCACTTTTGTTGCGAATGAAGAAAACGTGACGAAACGCGGAGTAATCATCTTTAAAAAGAACAAAATAGAGATGTTTGCCATAGCTCTCCGGGAATGGTCCGCATATATCAGCGTGTACCAGCTCTCCAGGCATATTAGCTCTTTCTCTCTTGCCAAACTTCAGTCGCTGTGTAAAGCACAGCGACTGAAGTTATAGATGCATCCTTCGCACTGTATATCACTCTCTAGATTTAGATTAATCCCCAGTTCCCTCTTAACAAGATCTTTAATGTACTTCTTGTTCTGGTGACCAAACCTCTCATGATATAGCTGGAGTAAGCATGATGGATCAACAGCATTAATTTGTACAGGTTTACTCGGTAGAACTGTCTTCATCTGTAACTTATACAGTCCACCATTATGTTCCCTGTTACCTACTGCAATAACCTGACCATTTAGTTCCAATCTGCACTCTTTAGTTGTGGAAATAAATGTACTGTTTCGCAGTTTGTCCTGTGCAGCTAACATAGATAGCAGATTTTTCGTTAGTTTTGGCACATACCAGACATCACTTAGGGTAAGCTTCATAATTTTGCCGTTAACATTTGTTTCAACCACCACAGACCCTTTCCCTTTTGCAGGAACTACGGTGCCGTCTGCCGTCGTTACGGTGTGGTTCGACCCAAAGTCCTCATAATTTATGAATATATCTTCCCTATTGGTTACGTGAGTTGTGGCACCATTGTCCACATACCAATGTTCTGCATCTTTATCCTCTGAGCAAGTATATATCATTAGCGTAATATTCTGCACTTGCTGCTTCGTCGACGTAGACTGTGAAGGTGGTTTCTTCGGTCTGCCATCTTGTATCCACTGCTTGCAGTTCTTGATGCGGTGTCCCTTTTGTGAACAGTACCTACACCTCAAATTCTCGTCTCTGGATTTTATTTTTAGCTGCGGCTTAGAGGTAGAGGCGAGCACTTCTTCAGTCTCTTCTTTGTGATTACCTAGTGCCCTCTCGTACCCACAGAGTTGTGCTGTTAGTGTTTCTATGGTCCTCTCCTGTTTGTTCAACAGCATCCAGCTAGATTTGAAGTTGAAAAATTTTTCATCGAGGGAATCCAAAATTTTACAAATCAAAAACATATCTGGTAACTTCATATTAGGATCAGTCTTCAAAATTTCGGCATTCAAATTGTTCCAGATGTTCTTCAGTTTTGACATCATTGTCGACACATCCCCCGAACTATTTTTATAGCTGAAAAACTGCATGCATAACGTGTATGCGCGATCTTCGGACTGTCCATCAAATAATCTATGAAGTTCCTCCCAGACTTCATGTGCTGTCTCGAACCTCATGACTTTCATCAGCGTCTCTTCGGTCATGTTACTGGTCATTATGAGCAGAGCGTTGCTGTCTGCCTTTCTATACTTCAATAACTCTGAGTTATAGGCCATCACAGCACCATCGCCTGTTCCTAAAATCGGCTTCCGAAGCTTTCCTTCTGCTGCCTCCATGGCGCCTTCTGTGCCACGCAACATTACGGAAACTTTATACTTCCATGTAACTAGCCCAATTTTCACTGCCTTTGAGCTGACCGATTTGAATTTTAGTTGTAAAATTTTCCATATCCTCCGACGTCAAATGGATACTAAAAGTCTTCAAGAGGGTCCAATTATATATTTAATTTTATAAATTCACACATAACAAGCTTTTTACAACAACTGACATTACATTTTTTTTTACACTTTTTTAGGGTTCCGTAGCCAAAATGGCAAAAACGGAACCCTTATAGTTTCGTCATGTCCGTCTGTCCGTCTGTCCGTCTGTCACAGCCGATTTACTCGGAAACTATAAGTACTACAGTGATGAAATTTGATGGGAATATGTGTTGTATGAACCGCTACAAAAATATGACACTAAATAGTAAAAAAAAGAATTGGGGGTGGGGCCCCCCATACATGTAACTGAGGGATGAAATTTTTTTTTTCGATGTACATACCCGTGTGGGGTATCAATGGAAAGGGGTTGGAGTGTAGCAAAGGGTGTGCAAGGCTTTTGGGACTTAGAAAATTTTTCATAAAAAATGAAAATTTCTGAAAATGTCTAGTTTTTCATTTCCATCGTATAGAATACCTAAAAATAAGACGAAAACCATCTGGGCACTTTTTGTCTAGGACCAAGGAGCCCCGCGTAACGGGGCTCCGTCGACTATGGACACCCCGACTTAGGGCAACCCCGACTCGGACAGGTTAGGTTCGAAGGGGATGGCGGGGTCTGCAAGACCCCGCCATCCCCTTCGTGGTTATTTTTTTTTAAACCACCCAGAAGTAGGAGACCCGCGTAGCGGGGCTCCGTCGACTTTGCCTTTGTTTACAATGACCTTCAGTGCTCATTTTCAGGTGAACCGTTGGTCCTAGACAAAAGGTGCCCAGACGGTTTTCGTCTTATTTTTAAGTATTCTATACGATAGAAATGAAAAACTAGACATTTTCAGAAATTTTCATTTTTTATGAAAAATTTTCTAAGTCCCAAAAGCCTTGCACACCCTTTGCTACACACTAACCCAATAATATAAATTTATGCCAATCTAATAAAAACCTTTGTACATTGTGATAAGATTGAAAATCTTTGAAGCTGACAGATTGAGGTAGGTTGATGTGCTGTTGTCTGTACATGTTCATTTTATTTTTTACAATGATTTGTGTAATAACATTTTTTTTTTTAATTAATTTAACTTACCTTTACATACATGTAGTGGTGTTTGTGTACTTAAGTCCCAAAATCTTACAGTGGTGTCTCCTGAACCACTTGCCAGCTGCTTCCCAGAGGGACTGAAACTTGTTGATATCACTGCTTCTGCATGGCCAGGTATTGAACTGAAAAATAAAAAAAATTAACAAGCCAATCAAGGTGTTGCCACACGTATAAAATATTGTGTTGCCAGTAAATTTAACCGAATGAAATGAATAACTTAAATATTTTATAATTCTAATGTACACTGACCTTGTGCATCTGGTGACTGGTCTTACTCTAAACACGGCTTGCTGCTGATATATGATTTCAACAACTTCTTCAGAGTTCAAACTTTCAATATCAAGGGCATCTTTTAGGCTGTTAGTTATTTCAACATCTTTGACAAAAAATAAGAATGGCTTGTCTTCCTGAAATAAAAGTTAATATATTTTATGCACACCAATAGCAGCAATAGTATAAAATACGAAATAAGTTTCTTGACTATATCATTTCTAATATGCATGCCCATTGCAGGTACATACACAAGGTTAACAAATTATGTTGACAGTAGTGAGAAACACAAAACGTTGTAATCAATGTTTTGAATATATGCTCATGTTTGAATATTTTTTGAGTTAACTGATCATGAAATAACTCGTGAAATAACATGAAAAGGGAATCACGAACTTACTTCTTGTAATAGGGCATTACATATCAGTTGTAGTTGATCTCTAGTTATATTAAGAGGAAGGTCTAAAGGACTTCCTGTCTCTTCACCAGTGTCGGACTTAAGTCTAGCTTGAACGCAACTAGGCAGGTCTATTTCCATTTTTAATAGTCTAAAAAAGAAGGAATATAAACATGCACATAACCTCCAAACAACACTTCAACGTGAAATGTCAATACTTATTTTTGACAGAGACACTGACACTTTTTGTTTCGTTCTAAAAACTACAATTAAAATCTTATGTACAAACGTAGATGGAGTATAGAACCTTTACCTACTATATAGAACCTCAGTCTACACTCTACAGTCCCTCTTTCAACTCAGACATTTTTTTAGGAATACTGACTTTTCATTTAACAGTCAGATAATAATAGATCGACTCAGAAGTTCATAGAAGCAGCATGTGATTCAAAATGTACTGGCCAGTGCTCGTGACTATGGTGTAAAATAAAGTGTACATTGATAATCACTCGGCCTCGTAGATTAACGATTTTTGTTGGTATAAAAGGTGACCCTCAAAACTATAGTAGCATCGTGCAAGAATTATTTAAGTATTTTCAATATTATCTTTATAAAGTAAATACAAAATTGGTAATTTCGCGCAATTGATCGTCTCGTTTGCTCCTAATAAAAATCCTCTGACGTTTCTCGACTACTCGTTTTCACCATCGAGCTTAGAATTATTTCACATTTTTTGCTTGATGGCAACTTTAGACCATAGATGTCCGACATCGGCATTTCACATACGTGTTATGTTTATTTTATTTGTACTTTAATTGGTTTTAAGAAGTTATTTGCTGCATAAAAATGAAATATTTTTATTTACTATTTATTTTTTGGACTATAGTTAATTGTGACGAACATACGCATACATATAAAGATGGAGATCAAGTTGTTCTGTGGATGAATACAGTGGGTCCGTATCACAATCGCCAGGAGACGTATGCATATTTTTCATTACCTTTCTGCGTAGGTACTAAAGTGACTATTGGACATTACCATGAGACTTTATCTGAAGCGCTCCAAGGGGTTGAACTAGAATTCAGTGGTCTGGACATTACCTATAAGGATAATGTACCGGCACAACAATTCTGTGCCATTGAATTGAATGACCAATCTTACAAAGCACTTGTTTATGCCGTGAAGAATCACTACTGGTACCAGATGTATATTGATGATCTGCCAATTTGGGGAACTGTTGGCGAAATTGATGGTGACCATTATTATATTTGGACTCATAAAAAATTCGACATTGGGTACAATGGAAATAGAATCGTAGAAGTAAACCTCACAGCTGAAAATAAAGAACGACTTACACCCGACGCAAAAATTCCATTCACTTATGAAGTAAACTGGAAGAAAAGCGATATACACTTTGAAGATAGGTTTGATAAATATTTGGACCCAAATTTCTTTCAACACCGCATTCATTGGTTCAGTATCTTCAACAGTTTTATGATGGTGATATTTTTAGTAGGCCTTGTTTCAATGATTCTCATGAGAACACTTCGCAAGGACTATGCACGATATTCAAAGGATGATGATCTTGATGATTTAGAAAAGGATCTCGGTGATGAATATGGTTGGAAACAAGTTCACGGTGATGTCTTCAGACCAGTTCCTCATCTGCCAGTGTTCTCAGCACTGATTGGATCTGGATATCAGCTGACGGTGGTTACTCTGGCAGTTATAATATTTACTATATTTGGGGAACTCTACACTGAAAGGGGATCATTGCTGTCCACAGCAATATTTATATATGCAGCTACATCTCCAGTTAACGGATATTTTGGAGGATCTCTTTATGCAAGGATGGGTGGCAAACTGTGGATTAAACAGATGTTACTATCAGCATTTTTATTACCTGTACTTGTTTGTGGAACAGCTTTCTTTATAAACTTTATTGCCATGTATTACCATGCATCAAGAGCTATACCGTTTGGTAGTATGATAGCTGTCATGTCTATTTGTACTTTTGTTATATTGCCTCTAACTCTTGTTGGAACTGTGCTTGGTCGCAATTTAGCAGGTCAGCCAGACTACCCGTGTCGTATAAACGCAGTTCCTAGACCTATTCCAGAAAAGAAATGGTTTATGGAGCCTTTTGTAATCATTATAGTTGGAGGCATATTACCCTTTGGTTCAATCTTTATTGAGATGTACTTTATCTTCACTTCTTTTTGGGCATACAAAATTTATTATGTTTATGGGTTCATGTTACTGGTGTTCCTAATTCTGATGATAGTGACCATTTGTGTTACCATTGTGTGTACTTACTTCTTGTTAAATGCAGAGGATTACCGTTGGCAATGGACCAGTTTCCTATCAGCAGGTAGCACCGCAATCTATGTGTACTTGTACTCTTTCTATTATTTCCTTTTCAAAACGAAAATGTATGGCCTGTTTCAGACTACCTTCTATTTTGGCTACATGGCTCTGTTCAGTTTAGCTCTCGGTATTATTTGTGGGACTGTGGGATACATTGGCACTAGCATATTTGTCAGGAAAATTTATTCAACTGTAAAGATTGATTGAGATGTTGTGATTCAACAATTCATGTTTACGTATTTTTGATGATATTGTTAGTGGTGATTGCAGTTTTGCCCTCTTAGGAATGTAATGATATGTCAAAGCAATCAGAATAGCAAATTGCATTTACTATTGGTTCAAATATCTAAAGTTAAGTGAAGAGCTACACATTAATATATTGGATACATTCCTTAAAAACAAGTATAATATGTTATAATTAATATTGTAATGCACTTTAATGGTTCTCAAATCTAATGTGAATGTCTTAAATTATATGAAAAAAGCACATCTAATTTCTACTTTGAAATACATTGTAAAATTTAGATCTCATCTTATAGTTTATCACTGCCATGTTTGATTATCAATATCCAAGCAAAACAAATACTATTGCCCTTCTTTCATATTACTCCTTAATCTTCAGGCATTGTAATGTGAAAACCTATAGATTATATACTTACCAGAGAAATTGTAGTTATAAAAAAAAGCTTGACAGCTTGGACATTTAGATTGGTAAAGCTGTATGTATAAAAAAGTATTCATTTAAAATAATATTACAAAAGCACTATGAGATAGTATGTATTGTGGTGTGAGAGTAATGCAAGTAAACACACTTTCATGTAATGCCTAATGTCCAGGCCAATCAGAACGTACCTACATAGTCATCAATATAATTATACCCATAAAATAAGTTTCATGCTTATTTCATGGTATGTAAATACTTTCCCAGTCTTTCTAGTGATAGTTTATAATAATAACTTTAGTGCTAATGGTGATATACCATATTTCACTGATAGGTCAATGACTGGTGGTACTTTATAATCATTGCTCTAAATCATTAGTTTGTATGATAAGGTGTGGAATATAATTTATTGTATATTTCTTCATAGTTTTAAAATTTTAATTGAGAATTAATGGTCACTAGTAATGTTACTGTTTCGTAAAAATGTCTTAATTGTGTAACAGTACTTTCAAAATGATTGGTATTGTCTAAAGTAAGGCTTTCTAAACAATATTAGCAAGTAATCAATTAGTATTAATTAACTCACATGATAAAGCTTGTTCATGACTATTACTGTGCTGAATTTTGGAAAGATTAACTTCAGACTATTTCAAATATTTTGAATATACTGTAGTTCAGATCTAATTTGTCTTTATCTTGTTAATACTAGGGCAAATATAATAATTATATTAAGAGCAAGCTCAGAGACATTGCTTATTGAGATAAATGATCGCTGGGTTTCATATCTTTTGTGACACAGATAAATTCATAATATTGTATGCCATCCAACAGACTTGTACCTATTTTGGCATAAAAATAAAGGCGATTAACCATACACATCTTGCTTTTATTTAAGACCTATTTTTCGCCTGCGGTTTCTTACCGCGTCCCAAAGGAAATATTTTCTTCCACCCCAAGATAAAAACTAAAAGTTGACTATATGTTATCCTGATGTACAAGCTATATTACTAACAAGCTTCATATATATCTGTGAAGCTATTTGCGCGATATAAAACCAACGTACAGTCAACTTCAGGTCAGTGGTAACAGTTTTATAGGAAAATCGTACTTATTACGACGTGCGGTCTACCGTACAGACACCCTTACGACTTTATAATATTAGTTTTTCTGCAATAATGTATTATATTCTTACACGTGGAAAAAAACACTCAAATAATATGGCTTCTTTTATTTACATAACGTTATTTTCGCCCTCGACAAACTTCTCTACGTCAACTGCACCCTTTCTATTTTTCTTGCCTCCTGGAGTTTGTGCATTGAAACTTTGCGCGGTTCGTTTCCTTAACATGTTGACATCTTCTGTATCATCACTTTGTTCCGCCCATTCGAGAACTAACCGCCTTCCGTAAAGATGGGTACTTTGACACAAAGCATCAAAAGCAGACTGAAATAGATAAAACAATTTTAATACTTTGAGTAGGATTTGTATGAGTTGCGTTAACCTGGCTTCAGTTACCGACGACGCCCCGTACTTTCTCTTAGTTAAAACGGGTAGAATTTAGTTGTAGATGGCCATAGAGTTACTTAAAATTGCAATAACATAGCTAGAAGTTAGGTACTAGATAAGATAAAACAAGAGCTACCTTTGCATCTGCCTTAGAATAGTAATCCACAAATGCGAAACCACGATGTTGGTCCGTGCCAGGAGATAGTTTTTTGGGTAGTCTCAAAGTTTTAAGCTCTCCGAATGCCCTGTAAAAATCATAATATAGGTATCATTGTTGCTCAAATCGCTGAAATGTATTAGTCGTCAGATAAGAAATTTTAAATAATGTTTAATCAAACGTTTTCTACGATAACTTTAATTACCACTAACTCCGTATCAGTTCATTAGCATTGGATAGAAGCTGACTTTAATAATATACAACACATACATAGTATTTCTACTAAGGTACTTGTATATTTCTTTTTCGGTAATTTACAATATAATATAACTTTGAATATTTTTTTTCATTGAACAACCTATATAAATGGGACTGGTTGAGCAGCTCGCGGTTTGGAAAACAATCAAGTCTGCTGGTAGAAAGGTGAAAGCGCAACACATTAAACTAAGATTAGCATATCTTCTAATACGTATTATAGTTAGTTATTGGCTAATTCTCGTGGTTTTATTCGTGTCTTTATTCTTGTAACCACTTTATCGTACTTTATTTTAATTATTTTTCCGTGTAAGCATTATTTATGGACAAAAATTACTAACAATCAAACGAAAATAATATATGAAAAACCTATTGGCAAACTTCAATACTTTACCTAAATATTTCATGTAATTCGTTTCTGTTGGCTTGGAAGGGTACGTTTCGTACCAGTATTTTGGTACCATTCTGCGTAGAATCTTTAGTAGACTTCTTAGACGTTCTTACGTCGTTCCTGCAAGTTTTAATACGCATTACAATTATATATAAAGAACAGTTGAGAATAGGACGAACATGCATAAATAATTAAGAAAATAATGGTTTAGTCTAAGAATGACTGATTCGCAAAATGACTACATGGTCTATAATTGACCAATTCTTGAAATGTACAATTCTTTAAATGACCGATTCTACCAATGACTGATTCTATAAAAGACCGATTATTTTAAAGACCGATTCTATAAATGACCGATTCTTCAAATGACTGATTTTTCAATTCTATGAAAGTGTGTGAATGTAGTAAATAAAATGCTATGTAAGGGTTTGCAAATCATATATTATTTTCAAAAAATAACTTGTATAATGCCACGTACTATATTTTGTAGCGCAAAAGTAAATATGTATTCGGTTTCTTCTAAAAAAATCAAGTTATCAAAAAGTCCTATCAAAAAGTCAAAAAGTTATAATGTCACGTTAGCCCTTTTACATTTATTCTTTTTATTTTTAAAAAATCAACAGTTGTCAAAAAGTCATAAAATCAATAATAAAAAAATCAACAATTATAAAAAATAAGAAATAAATCACTTAGGAATAGGTAGTTGAATTTATATATTTAAAAAAAAAGACTCTACTGATGTTTCTCCATTTTTAATTTTTTAAAATACATTTTAGTACTTTTTATCAAATAAAATATAACGGTTTCGGCTATTTTTACCACCTTCTTTTTACAGATTATACGTGTCATTGTACAAGTTATTTTTTGAAACTAGTTGAAGTATAGGTATGATTTGCAAACCCTTACATAGCATTTTATTTACGATATTCACAAAAATTCATAGAATTGAAAAATCAGTCATTTGAAGAATCGGTCATTTATAGAATCGGTCTTTAAAAGAATCGGTCTTTTATAGAATCAGTCATTTGTAGAATCAGTCATTTAAAGAATTGTACATTTCAAGAATTGGTCAATTATAGACCATGTAGTCATTTCACGAATCAGTCATTCTTAGACTAAACCAAAATAATGAAGAAAAGAAATTAGGCAATTAGGACATTTGATATTGAACACAAAACAGATAAACTAACGTATTTCCTCGTTCTGATCTCTTCAATTCTAATGACTTTCCATCAAGTGTAGAGACTTGAAGATTCTTGAGTGCTTCGTTAGCATCTTGTCTTTTATAATACTGCACAAAGCCATAGCCCATGGAGAGAACTTGACCAGGGTTTTTGGGATCTTTCTTTTTTGCAATGGTGACACTGTAGACTTTGCCAACAACTGAAAAATGCTGAAAGAACGTGTGAAATCATTATTTGTTAAAAGTATGGAAAATACATTAATAAGTTTCAAAATACGCACGTCTTTTAGACTTTGTTCAGTAGTCTTGAAGTTAAGATTTTTAACAAATAATGTCGTATCATTTTCGGGTTCCTCAAGTTCGGCCTCATCATCGATTTTAACATCTTCCTTGCTCTCTTTAACTTCATGAGACACAGCTGAGGTCTGTGTTTCGACTTTATTTTCAACGACTTTAGATTCTTTCTCTTCATCAACTTCATATTTATTTGATTCAGACTTCTCAGCAGATTTAATAAATACATTTTCAGGCGCCCATTCTAAGTACAACGGTGCACTTTTGAATTGCGAATATGCTAATTTAGTGAATGCTTTCTTAGCTTCGAATGGTTCAATAAAGTCAACAAGAGCGGTTATGCCATGTTGTGGCATTAAGAATCTCGCTATTTGTCCGTGTTTTATAAACAATGACTTTATTTCTTCTTTTTCTGTGTTTGCAGGCAAATTTTTAACGAGTATGCATGTCTTTGATCTTTTTTTAGCAGGCTGTAAGAGATTTTTAAAATTAGGATTTTACACTTAGATAAGACCTAAATATATTATATAAGTCGTTTAAAATATTACCCACTTTATTAAAAGCGTCTAAATACACTCCATTTTCTTCAAGGAAAGCTTTGGTTTCAGCTACCAGCTGTGTTTCACCAAGTGCCAGCCTTACCGCTGCGCTAGTATCTGTTATACATAATCAAAATATAATTTTTATTCCAACAAAACTCTGAGTATTTTCAAAGTATTGTACTGTCATGGGACTACAATGTCTTCAGTAAAAAAAAAATATAGGGGAATATTAACAACAATAAGTCATACTCACTCTTATTATTGTCGTTAAGTAACTGCTCCTTAGTGGTGCTATACGTAGACGCTATGACGTCAGCAACCGCGTTCGTGCCCAAGAACAACACGTTCCAATTGTGTGACGACTTCGCTTGGGCTTTCAGCTTCTTGGCCTTCTTTTCTTTAAACGATAGACCCTCTGAAATGGAAACATGATCTTGATTCTATGGACCAAACCACAATTTAAGTATCTTCCTACCTACTGTTATGATGGATTACGAAATAAATATTGTCGTTTCATTAAAATCTGTGTTTTTCTTCCATAAAAGCATAGCAAAGCAATATTGTAATATTTTACGAGGTTTAAGTTGATAACACGTTTTATAAGGAAGTTCTCTTTTCAGCGTTGCAATGTAATAGCAGTAGTAATAGTATAATTTTATGTGCGTGCGTAATAATCAATAGGTTTACTTATAATACACTAAAAACCATTAACTAATGAAGTAAAGAATGTCGGAACAGTTGAAATTTGTAGTTGAAGTTTTTAAAAAATGTTAGAAACATACCGTCATCATCATCATCATTTTCAAGTTTTTCGGTTTTGGCGGGTAATAAATGAAGCATTCTACCGCAGAAAGCGGTACCATCCAGTTCAGAATACGCTTTCACAGCATGTTCAGGCATCACAAACGTTACTGTTGCGAAGCCCTTTGGTTGGCGCGAAATTGGATCAATCGGCATGTTAACCTCTGCAAGTGGACCTGCAAAATACTTCATAAGTAGCTACCTACCAAATAAAAATTAAATACAGAATAAATTATTATTAAATTATGAGTTAACTAACCATACTTTTCGAACAAGCTCGTTATTTCTTCCTCAGAAACCACGTATGCTAAGTTTCGAACGAATATGCTACCACTTTCGCCAATGCTCTCTTCGTTGTTGGAGTTCTGAAAAATAGGTTGTATGTAAACCTGCTATGGTAGGTAATAAAACAGTACATACAGGACTAAATAATCAATTAAATAATAGATCCTGATAAGATTTCTAAGAGAAGAATAAAACCCTAATTCTTTCGCATACAAATTATCAGCTTCCCAAGTTACCTATTTACTAATTACATTATATAAAATTATTTACATAATATGTACCGAATGTACCTACATTTCAGTTATTTCAAACCTACTGTTTATCAGTACCTACATTAGTTAAGAATTGTCTACGGGTTATCAGATCACTATCATTCAATAGTAACTGATTTCAAGGAATGATAAGCTCGTGTGTGTAATTTTAATTCAACTTATTTGTTATAGTATTGCGGATATCATATCGATAATGCATATCCAAATTCGGCGAATTCTCGTTCTGTATAGTTCGCGCCAATGGGGGCTACCGCGTATGAAATCGCCGCTAGAGGCGCTTGTGTAGCGAGAGGTCTTCGAAACGTCAAATATCACTGTTTATTTACGCGCGCGGGTTTATATTTCTAATTAAATTAATATTGCGAATATTTAACAATACTTTAGTTTAATTATGGCAAATACAGATTAGGGATCTATAAATGTCACTGCTTTGACACACTTTTATCTTTCGGAAACTTATGTCCGCCTTTCTTTTTCGAGCAAAACGGCACTGCTCAACACTGTGGCCTCGCCAATACGTTCACACTATAGTTCTATTGTATTAAATATGATTTAATATAATCATCTAATGTAGATATAAGTTTTGGTGCTCATAATACGAACTTAGATTGCCGTAGTTTAGGACCTCACGCTACAGTTGCGCCATCTGGTGAAACAAAAAACGGTAGCCCCCATTAGGTAACTTTGCATTCTACCGCATTTCTGAAGTTAGCCATTTGATCAATGACTCCTCTGGCATGTACAGCTGTGTTAAGTCAATATATTATTTTTTACTATATGATGCATTCACACAAATACGCAAGGAGTCAAATGGGTAAATTAAGCTGCACTGTATAGCAGAGGATACAAAAATCAGTTTTAATGTGTTCCTGGACTACATAGTGTGAAACAAAGCCGCTGCCATCTTATCCATTTGTCCTATCCAACGATAGATTTTTATGATCGAAAATACGGTTGAAGTTCCAATTTCTTATTCAAATAAATTCAGTTATATTCAAGGTAAAAAAACACTGATTGACCTTGCTCATATTTGAATTGATACACAATTTGACGACAACAACTTGTATAGTTTGTAAACTAATATGCAACAGAACTGCGCATGCTTGATAAGGTCGAATTGATTGGGCATTTGTCAATCACTGTTCCGTATCCCAGTATCCTGATCAGCCTTTTTACTGTCCCACGTTGCCTGGCTAGGGTAATAAAATTACTTAGGTGAGTAGTAGTTCGGGGCAGTTAGCCGAGATAGTCCATTTAACTATAACCAAACTATACCCAGCCGTAAATTTGTCCATCGTTCAAATCGGCGATTTGGCAGCTCAAAATGGTTTGGTTATAATTAATTGGCGCAACTCAATCTTTGACTATAAATTACTAAAAAGTTTTAAAATAGGATTGTAGGACTGTTTATCGCAAACCGACAGATGCAGTGAATGTTTTATAATATGCAGTGATGAAAACTTACCTCTTCCCTTCTCTTTCTCGTTGATTCTTCTCTTTCTTCTTCAGCTATTTTAGATTTGTCCTCATACTTGTGTACTTGTACACGGTGATTACCTGCATATGGAAAATATGTTGCAAATATTTGTATCATGGTAAAGATATAGGCAATTTTAATATCTTGTAAAAGCTATTAAACTATCAATTAATTCATACATTTTAGAACACTGTCTGGAAGGTGCATTGTAATAGGTGATGAGAATAACATTCTGCTCACCAATCCATATTAGTCCATAGCAATTGCCAGATATAATTTTTGAGGAATAATAATTTTTAAAAAATCACCTAAAAATAACTTGTCTTTTCCTAAAGCCTTTTTCAACTCTTTCTCAGTTCTAAATCCAACATAACAGAATCCAGTGACTTTCTTCCCTTTTCCATAAGGCAGTCTTATTGAAAATGGAACCAGGGGTCTGAAGAATTCTTTTATGTCCTTTTTCTTACATTTGTATGGTAGACCCATAATCTGAAACAAAGCAAAACCAATTTATCATGATTCTAAAATGAGTAGAGAGAGATGATGTGTAAAAACAGTATATTTTTACTAAATAAAGTATAATCATTTCAGTAGCAAGTCATCTCTGAAATAACAAAATATTAACAAGTAGCTATCCTACACGGTTTCACCAACATTACTAGAAAACCTTCCAGGTGTGGAAAAAGGTAGCCTACATGTTATTCTTATATACACCAAAAAAGTATTTATTTAGGGGAAAAGAGCCATACATTGATTTATAACAGTGGTTCTTAACCTTTATGACATGAGGGACCACTTTAACTAAAGTTTGTCTTGCCGGGGACCACCCCATCGGTTTACCTAAATTGAGAGTTCTTTGATAAAGAATACAAGCATACTTTATAATTGGCACTCATTTCTTTATTATTTAGCAAAAAATTAAAAGTTACAGATTTTAATTTAATGAGATTTTCGTGACTGCATTCTCTTTACTAATTTCTGAATTTTTGGTTCAGTACTACTCAAAGCTAAACGCATGTCGGCAAGTGTAGGTAAGCAAATGCAAAGAAAGATAAACACATGCTTATGTAGTTCCCGAATGCGCGAGCGAAGCGAGCGCGAAATTTTTATCGGACTTAAACCAAATATAACGTAAAATTTAGCCCAAACGTACTTAACTTTTTGTTTGTTGACAAATGCAAAAAGAAGGGCATATAGTTTCTGAATACCTACGCGAGCGAAGCGAGCGCGAAATTTTAATTATTTTTTAAGACTCAAAACCAAAATTACGTAAAATGTTGCGAAAACCCACGCGCGCATAGATAAGTCGATAAAAATAAAGTAAGATAACGTAGGTACAGCAACGTCGCGAAGCAAAAGCTTCGCGGACCACTTGGAATGCCTCCAGGGACCACCAGTGGTCCGCGGACCACCGGTTAAGAACCACTGATTTATAATATGAAAAGGATAGTAGGAATATCCTATTGGAATGCTAATAGCTACAATGCTGTGGCTATACCTATTTTTTTTTTTTTACTACCTGCATACTCACTTTAACATGAAATAAAGGTCTATTTCTTATTTTCTTTGGCTGCTGATCTTGTTCATTTGCTGTAGTACTATCATCAGTAGTTTTTTCACTTGGTGGATTTCCAACTTTCTTCATAAGCATTTTCATGTACTGAAATAAATGTAATAAGATTAAATTAATTATTTCTGTTAAAAATAGCAATTTCTATTTAGTATTGGTTAGAAGTAGACTAATAATGACCTCACTGTGTCTTGATTAAACATACTATACATATACTATTAAACTCTTTTTGCTAACTGACAGCCTATGAGATCTGCAAGTTTTTTTTTTAATAATATGTAATGGTTTTACAATACACACCTCTAAATCACTAATAGGTTTATTAGCAACCTTTTTCTCTTGTTTCTCCTTATTGCTATCTACATCTTCATTCTTAGTCTTATCATCATTGGGGACAACTGGAGGAGGTTCATCAACCTCTGCATTTTCCTTACTTTCTTCTTCATCCTCATCATCACTTTTAGATGCAGACTGCAGAGCTTCTTTGATCCACACTGTATTGTCATTCACATGAGCTTCTATGAACTCTGCAAAAAGTGGGTCATCTTTGTGCTGAAATTCAGAAAGTTTACCATTAAAATGCAATCAAGGTAATATTAAAACATAATTACTTACTAAAAAAATATATGTACTTGCCTTTTTAAGAAGTTCTTTAATTTTATTCTTGTTCTTTTCAATTTTCTTTGCTTTCTTTTCAGTTTTTTTCTTTTCTTCTTCTTCATTTTTATGGAGTTTTTTATATGCTGTACTATCAGGTGCATATTTACTCCAAGCTTTTGGCTTTGTTTCATCCCCTAGGTTAGCACACACTTGAACTTGTATTTGCATAGAATTTATGCATGTACCATCAAAATATTCCCTAGCCTGCGATGCCTGTTCCTCTGTCCTGTATCCAATGAAACCGAAGTTCCTGAATTTGCCATCTTTAGTGTATTTTAACTGCACATCAGTTACTTCTCCTTTTTCTCCAAAGATATCTTTCAGTTTTTCAACTGTTACCTGAAAAATAATTACTTGTATAACATTACTAAGTAATTAATATAACATTACTAATCGAATAACGAAACTTTTTACATGAAATCAGCTTTGCACTGAGAATTTTGTATGTTCAGCAATTAATCGGTTATTGGTTGTTGTTTCGGAATCTAAAGTCACCGCTGTAAATCTGCGAGTAGGTTTTAGGTATACGCACCTTAGCCGTGTAGCGACGGCTTAAGAATACACATGTCGCTACCCCTTCTTCCAGTGGGTGTCGTAGAAGTCGACTAATGGAGTAAAAAATGCACCGAACACCAGTGCGAGAGAAGGAAAAACCCAGCTGAAGAACTATCGACCCATTTCCCTCCTAAGCCACGTCTATAAGCTGTTCTCAAGAGTGATCACGAACCGACTTGCGCGAAGACTCGACGAATTCCAACTACCGGAGCAGGCTGGGTTTCGGAGCGGATACGGCACCATAGACCACATCCACACAGTGCGGCAGATTATACAGAAGACCGAAGAGTATAATCAGCCCCTGTGTCTAGCATTTGTGGACTATGAGAAGGCCTTTGACTCGGTTGAAATCTGGTCTGTTCTGGAGTCCCTGCAGCATTGTCAAGTAGATTGGCGATACATCCAAGTGATGAGATGTCTCTACGAAGCCGCTACAATGTCCGTCCAAGTACAGAATCAGCAAACAAGGCCCATACCGTTGCATCGAGGAGTGAGACAAGGGGATGTTATTTCCCCGAAACTGTTCACTAATGCAATGGAGGATATGTTCAAGACGCTGAACTGGAAAGGACGCGGCATCAACATCAATGGCGAACACATCTCTCACTTGCGATTTGCTGACGATATCGTCATCATGGCGGAAACGCTGCAGGACCTACAACAGATGCTGAACGATCTGGCTGAATCTTCTCTACGCATTGGCCTACGGATGAACTTGGACAAAACCAAGGTCATGTTCAATGAACATGTTCTACCGGAACCGATTGCGATACACGGCGCCGTTCTCGAAGTTGTTCGGAAATATGTATACCTCGGGCAGACATTGCAGTTAGGTAGAAACAACTTTGAGGACGAGGTGAATAGGAGAATTCAGTTGGGTTGGGCTGCATTTGGGAAGCTATGTCCAGTCCTAACATCGTCGATCCCACAGTGTCTAAAGACAAAAGTCTTCAATCAGTGCGTCCTACCTGTCATGACTTACGGAGCCGAAACGTGGACACTGTCGGTACGGCTGGTTCACAAGTTTAAAGTCGCTCAGCGGGCTATGGAAAGGGCTATGCTCGGCATTTCTCTGAGGGATCGCATCAGAAATGAGGTAATCCGTCAGAGAACCAAGGTCATCGACATAGCCCACCGAATCAGCAAGCTGAAGTGGCAGTGGGCTGGCCATATTAGCCGAAGAACCGATAACCGTTGGGGTAAACGCGTTCTAGAGTGGAGACCACGCCTCGGCAAACGTAGTGTAGGACGTCCTCAGGCACGGTGGAGTGATGACTTGCGCAAGGCGGCTGGCAGGAGCTGGATGCGAGAAGCCGAAAATCGATCTCAGTGGCGTGCACTTGGAGAGGCCTATGTCCAGCAGTGGACTGATATAGGCTGATGATGATGATACGCACCTTATTTGGTAAATTCTTCACTATAAGTCGCGACATTTTTTATTAAAATTAACTTTTATTTTTGTAAATAAACACGATCTTGCACGTGCTACATGCACATTTTATTTTTGACAGACCTTTGACGTTGATAGATTTGACACCAAAAAAAATACAAGGAATTACAAATTGACTGGAATGCACTCATAACACAAAGAAAGAGCGGAATCATTTCTGCTCTACAACAAAAATATCTACACATTTTCCTCTTCTTCTTTGCACAACCGTGTAACAAAAAGACTTAAGCCTTTCTCGATACAAAATTCAAGAAGATTCATGACTTCTAACCGGTCAAAATATATTTTGCAGAGTCCACACCGCAGTTGCTGATGGGGTGGTTAATAACGTTTCTGAACGAACGCTGGTAGTCTAGTGCCAATGTAAAAAAAAGTAAATCTGTCAAGTAAGATAATATAATCAGCTGTTCACCCGGTGAAGATTATAGAAAATTATTGAGTGAGAAAATATTGATAAAGTCAAATTGTTGAAGAGATAAAGCAGAAAGGACACCAAAACACCGCAAAAAATTTGTAAAACTTGTAATTTAATATTTATAAAAATGTCGACTGCAATGACTTTTGGGCAAAAACAATTTATACCAACACCGCCAGATAAGGGTAGCTTTCCTCTGGATCACGATGGAGTATGTAAAAGCAGTATGAGGAAATATATGAAGTGTTTGTTAAATAACAATGGCAATAATTCCTTGTGCCGAGATGAAGCTAAAGAGTATTTAGGCTGCAGAATGGAGAATAACCTCATGGCGAGAGAAGATTGGGATAAATTAGGATTTAAAACTGAAGTATCAACTGAAGAGAAGAAATGACATTATATCTAATGTTTTTAGGTAAGAAAATTGTTATTTTGTTGATTTAATAAATTATAGCCATAGAATTAAGTTTTTTTTTTATATATTTTAAATGGAGCCCTAGTTCTTCCATTGTAGTAATTTCTAATCTACTTACTAAAAATTAAGTTTCATAATCTGTTTGTTGTTTCTGGACACATACAGGCCAGGGGTGCCCACATATATTATTACAACTTACCAATTGAGATTTCTAATAATACTATGTATATGCTGATGACAGCATGGCTCTAAAAATGACGATGAAATGATAAAACAAAAAAATTAATAGATGTGAAAAATGCTCCCTAAACGATAATTAACTAGCTCAATAAAAATAATTTATTAGTAAAGTTTTGAAAATTTTAGTTACACACTTTAAACAAAAAAATACAGTACACCAAGGAAATAGTTGTACCAAATTACTAGGAATCCTTGTAAACAGCCAACTGACACGGAAGCCACAAGCTAAATAGTAACCTCAGTCTTCTTACTCCATAATCTACGTAAAAAAGTAAAGGGAACAAATATAATGACCACCATAAAATGCTTTGATACCCTAAGTTTTGCAACCAGAAATATCTACTGAACACCAGAAAAATAAAGTCTAAAAATGTAATAGTACCAGCTATTTTAGTCACGACTTCACTTTAAATTGTATTCGACCACCAAATTTAGTAAATGATCACCAACTCTTGACGACCAAATTAATGTATTATTTTTGCCTAAATAAGTCACTGTGATTGCCATAAAATGTAGGCTTATTACCAAATAAAGTATTATGATGCCATATTAAGTTATGTGTCCGGCTTGCAATGCATGCGTGAGTGTCAGTATGACGAGTGACAGGGGAAAATGGAAGAAAATGACATATTGCGCCGACGCCAAGTAAAATTGGGAACAGGGCAGGAGAAAGAAGAAGAAGAATGTGTTTCTCAATACACTCTTATCGCACTGTTTAGAGGCATGCAATAGACAATTTTCCACGCTAGTGCAGGAAAAGGGTCCCCAAAATGTTATTACATTTATTTTATCAGGCCGAACTTATTTTTTTGGAGTCAGTTTACTTAAACAGGATAGCAAGATGTAAAAACTTTTTTGATGATCATTTACTACTTTTGGTGATCATTTACTACTTTTGGGATAACAATGATTTTTTTGGACTCATTTTGCTTAAATAGGATAGCAGAATTTAAAGACTTTGGTTATAATCTTACTTTAAAATGGTGGTTTAATTTTGGTGATCATTTACTATTTTTGGCTTACGCATGATTTATTTTGGAGTAATTTCACTTAAATAGGATAGCAAAGTGTTAAAACTTTGGTGATAGTTTTACATTAAAATGCGAGTTTCATTTTGGTGATCATTTACTATTTTTGTCTGCTGTTTGTTACTATATCTGGTGATCAGTTAAACATAAGCCAAAAGTAAATGTTGAAACTAGTGGCTCACCATGATTCATTTGTTTAAAGGCCCTTAGATTTGGTATCATAATTTAGGGTATAGACAATGAGAATAATACTCAACATAAAGTACCCACTTTTCCACATCTGTCCCTATCAATTTTTGTGGAAAGCAAGACCTATTTGAAAATAAAAGTATTCTATACCATTCCGTGGAGGTCTGTTTCTTTCCATGATTTTGGCTTATTTTATCATTTATGAAAAAATCTGTAAATGTAAAATGGTATATCTTGAGAAAGAAAACTCGTAATGATGTAAAGTAAACTGGATTTGAATTGAGAAGAGCAATACTAAATGATTCTTTAGTTAGAAAATACGAAAAAAAAATAGTGTCTGTAAAAAAATGGCTTTAAATATCGTTAAAAAAGCGTTTTTAGGCATTTTCAGATTGGTTTTTCTCCAAAACTAGACGTGCTAAAGCAGTCCTGTGTTCTAGACTTCGATTCTGTGATAGATAATAATCTGCAAGAATATATATGTTTCACCTTGGTTATGAAAATGCTGTTGACTAGTGTTATGATTTAGTGGTTTCAGGCCCTAATTTTAGGTATGGTAGCGAATTTTTTTGTTTGTTTCAGTTTGAAAGGTAGACAACTAACGAATAATCAGATGAATAACTCTTATTTTCGATCCAATCATGCAGTCAGTCTTTCTAAGTAGATATGGTGAAGTTCAAGTGGCGGGTAGCCATAGATATAATATTACTAAACAAGATTGCGCACGCTCAAAATATATATTTACGAAAATGAACTCTATTCTAACGCAATAAGGTACTAAATTGGTTGCATAATACACAGAGGCAAATCCGAGCCGAGAGGGATAGTTCGAACGGAGGCTGTTTGTCTCTTTCTAACACCTTGCCAGCATAAAAAAATGTTGTGATCAAAAGTTTTGTCTTCCCAAAAACAATTGAATCACTTATATTTTTATCTTATTTTAACAATTGTAAGTCAACAAATTAATAACAATCGCATTAATTTATTCGTATTTATTATTAAAACATAAACAACATAAATTTTTATTTTGCTTTTTTTTATTTTCTAGCGGTAACCCTGAACATTCTTGGCGCGTAATCAGCATTTAAAATTTTGTTTATATTTTTTGTATTAAATCAATTTAAACTATTTAAATGGTGAAAAAGTGTTGTGTTTATACTTGTAAAAGTGAATCCTATGGTGGTTGCAATATATCGTTCCACAGGTTAGCTAATAATAACATTTTCGTAAACCAAACAACTAGGGTGCCCATGAATTCTTGTAATGAGTGAAAATATGGGTGATGGATTTTAAAACTGTTGTACTATTGTTATAGCTTCCCAAAAAATGAAGAAAGGCGACATAAATGGCTCAGCAGTCTATATATGAAGTAGAAATACAAAAAAAACAGTCTTCACTTCGAATCTTCCTGCTTTTATACTGCTAATTTCCGCTAATTATTAAAAGCCTTTATTAGTATCTTAAGGTCACAAACTGCGTAAGTTAAAACTTCAATACTAATCTGTGTTTAATAATCTTAGCAAATTCGGATTTGTCTCACATAGCTTAATCTTATAGTCACCCTATTAGAAAGGGACAGACAGCCTCCGTACTAACTGTTTCACTCGGCTCGTTTTTTGGGTTTATATGCGCAGTCCTGTTTACTAATATTATGTCTATGCGGGTAGCACTTAGGATTACTCCCAGTAGAGTAAGCCCTTTCTTTTTATTTGGTAATAATGTCGTAAATATCTCGCCGCTTTTTAAGCCGACCATTGGAGTCAGTTATTTATAAGCTGCCTCACAATTTGGTTTAAGTGCTTCTGCAGTCTAATTTTATACTACACAAGTAATACTTTGTAGCTTTGGCTTCCATAAGTCCATTTTCTCTTACTGTAGTAAAAACTCGCTTGTAGCTCTCCTTTGTGTTGACTATGACATAAAGATGACTTTTGTTGATCATACTGATTTTAAATTCTGTAGTCTATGAGATCATTGTTGTTATGAATAACTACGAAATAAAATACAAGTTACCATAGAAATTTCTTTATTAAACATATAATAGTATTTAAAGGTATTACATTGAACTAAAATTATTCATTGAGTAATATTATTTTAGAAAGACTTTTTTTTATTCCTTTTTATCGCCAGATTTCGTGGCATTTTATATAAAAGTAAATATCACAGTTATTATTAAATTATGTATTTGTGACCAAAGAAACTATAAAAATCGAATGTAGCCTATACTTATTACACTAAAATGTTGAGTGGCTTGAGAGGTATAACATTGCGTTACATACAAGTCACCCCAGCGACCACATGGCTTTCAACCCTTAAATTATTATTATTTTCCTTACAATAAAATGAACATTGATAAAAACTGGACTGCTGATTGCACAGGATTAAATATATTCATGTGTTTTATATATTCACTTTATTGTTTTGTTATAATGTAGGTGTATTTATTGATTATTTCATATTAGATAGTACCTAATATAGTTCGGGAATTAAAGAAGACTGTAAGATATTTGAGTTGTTTGGTAAATATTGAGTCAAGACACAACAGCAACATACAAAAATATCCAAAGAGAATTTATTCTGTACAATTACTAACTATAATAAGCACCATATTCATTCTAACAAGTTTAACTTTTTCTTTTCTCATTGGCAACACAATCAGATTACACGCTTCATATTCATCATCCCTAACTTTTTCTCAGTACTTACACGTAAGGCCATTTGTTAAAAAATACATGTATATATCATACCATTATATGTATATAGTTAGCATTGATTTATATGGCATCTATTTTATGTTTAGTTATCTATAACTTTAAATCATTTATATAATTTACAATTACAGTATATGTGTACCTCTTTTAACCAGCATAAGAGATATAAATAAGTTAGTCAACTATTATATAGATGATATACATAAGTAATAATAAAGAAAACGAGTACAATTTTTACAACATTAATCTACAAATGCATGTTATTATAATACCAAATAACTAAGGCAGTTATGTGTTGTTGGTACCTATGGCACAAAGTATTTATTACTTATTGAGTACCCATAGTTACCGTATCTGATTTTCATTTTAACAATTAAACATCGAAGTACAATACAAACTGTACAGAAGCTAAATGGATGGTGTTTTATACCTTACATGACATTAACAAACCAAGCACTCGATCGTTTTGAGATCAAAATGTACATATAATAGAAATAATATTTCATATAATTACTTATTGCCTAAATAATAATATAGGTCGACTATACTTAATCAATATCGATCGGTAGGTATACCTAATCGATTACTTGTAATTTTATTTAATTTTCTTACTTCACGTATATTATACTAACGTACTTAGATATTTGTTTAATACTAAACAGGCAGTGCAATTTTGCGCAATAGTTACTAATTCTAGTCTTAAATCAGACGTTTCCGATATGTACTTGTTGATTCCGACGTTTTGACACGTCTCTGGTACATAGGTTTCTCAGTTAAGTTAAAATTGCATCTTTTAGCTTTAGGTATATTACAGGAGAATTAAATTAAGGTAGCTTTAATTTTTTTTATCGTTCTTTACTTTCGTATCCTTTATGTTATGCAAAAATATACGTTAGGTATAGACACCTAAAGACTTCCTATAAGCTGAACTATAACTTGACCGTTACAATGTTCCCAAATCTTAACTCTTATCAGTACGTTACAAAATTCCTAATTAGGTAACCAGATTTAAGTTCAAGAATCATACACTTAGGATATATACTTTTCTACATATTATGTTGGCGCATAGCCGGACAGTATATATTCTAAGCCTATGACCCACCCATACCATAAGTAATTATAATTTAATATGGTGAACGAAAACCTGTCAAGATCGACCACGGCAAAAGAATCGAATTTATCGAATATCATATCTGTAATTCTGCCAGATTCGGACGATTCGACAAATTCAGAGCGCGCAAGTGTGCGAGGTTTCGTATGCATTCGATTCCTTCGCCGCGATCGATTCTGAAAGGTGTGCGTTCACCATTATGCCAGTCATAGTAATAAATTACGTAAGGTACCTAATATAACTTGTTAATATTAAGAGTGTAGAGCATAAGAATGGTAGTAAGTTTACAGTAATAGTAGTTGCAGCACTAGGTGAGCGTAGAGTTGAGCCGGGCGCGGGCGGCGCCTTGTAGCCGGCGCGGCGACCGGCGCGCTCCGTGGGGCATCCCATCCAGAATGTAGACGAAGGGTACTGCCTCTCATTTTCGACGCGCATTTGAAGGTCGTTGAACTTCCAAAAGCCTTTCCCTTTGAAGAAATACGTTTTACCTGAAAAAAGAAATAATGATTACGATTGGTCGGTTGGTTCACGGTTGGTCACTTTTCTAATTGATGGCACATTATAAAGTAGGTACACAAGGAATTAAAGAATGCTTATGCTTACCGTCTTTCCACTGGAAGACGCTGTCAATATTGTACCCCACGCCCTTCCACATGGCCATGTTGCGAGGGTAATCGTAGTCAACACGACCTTTTTCTTCATCATATCTGAAAGCAAATAATTATTTAGGACCTTGGTACTTTTTAGGAAAAACTAAAATAGTGTCAGATATAATGTAGTTTATCCCTAACGTAGAGGGTTAAAAATATAAGTAACTTACTTCCAGTACATAGTGCCGCTATAGAAATAGGTGTTGCCGTTGTGACCCCAGACCATGGCAGCGTCTAGTTTGTCCAAACTTTCAGGAAGGCCGAACGTGGATAGTGGTTTCGGGTATCCCGGCACCAGATATTGAGAATTAAATAAGTATAGTTCTTTACCTGAAATAAAATGAAAAGGTTAGATAAGGAAAAAACAAAAAGAAACATCCAAATTTAAAACCTCTTCATTTTCGGGAAGAAAAATCGAAAGTAGGTATGTGTTTTCTTACCAATGAAAATAGCTATTTTTCGATCTGGTCTTTCATAAACAGCGTCGACGTGAGTAAGATCTCTGGGTAAACTGGGCCACATTCTTGTTGTTTCCATTGGATAACCAGGGTAATGTCCATTAGCTCCTATCCTCCAATGGTACTGGAAAAGTAAAGTTAAGATTAAGGACAGTTCGGTGTCCACAAACATGATAAGGGAAAGAAAAAATGAGAGAAACTGTGATGACTTCAATATATCAAAATCAAATGTTTAATTAGACAAGTACTTACTCTGTTTTTGAATATGAAGAGTTCACCACGTATAAGGGCGACTGCATCATAACTTGTGTCACACTTGTCAGGTTTGTCCGAAGGTGTGGTGGTCGTTGTTCGTTGCGTGGTCTTCTCCGGGTAATACGGCTTCCTAGGGTTATCTTGTCTCGGATCATTTGGATAATTCGGTCTGGGATTGCTCGGGTACTCTGGCTGCACATAGGGGTAGCGTGGGCGGTAGGTGGTAGGATGGCTGGTCGTCTCCGTGGGACGGAAGTTATGATGATGATTTGTGCGTCGAGGATGTTCTTCGCTTGAGTTGTAATGGCGGCGGTCGGGGTGATACGGGTAATGGTTGGGTTTCTCCGGGTAGTATGCAGGGTATTTACTGGGAATGCGTGGGTATGGGGTGTATGGCCGGTTGGGGTATCTATCTTGATGTCTGTTGTGGTGTTGGTTGATGTACGGCCTCCTGGTTGTAGTTGTCGTGGTGGTAGTGGTGGTCGTGGTGGTCGTCGTAGTTGGTGGCGGTTCAGCTGGGCGATAATATGGTATTTTGGCCCATTTCGTACTCTTTTTAGGTCCTGAAAATAATGATTAAGAATATAGATATGTCTAAATGATGATTTATTATGATCATTTCGCTCAGTTGCAGCTGACATTATCAGTCAATTATTGATGCTTACCATACATTTGCTGGATACCATTGCGGTCGTCTTCTGGTAACACAAAGTTTGGTTGAATGCCCTGATACCACGGAAACATAAGCGCGCCCTTCACAGAACTATGACTGAGGCCTAGAGAATGTCCAAACTCGTGAGCAGCCACGGCAAACAGTGATGTTCCTGAAAAAAAAAACAAACAATTGAAATATTCACGAAGTAGTATACAGATTTTTCTGCAAAGGCCTCGTCATTTTAGCAATATCAGCTAGAGGTGCCTATAGGTTTCTATAGATTTAGCAGGTAGGTATGTGGGTTCAGTCAAATAAAGGTGGATATTTACACATGGCTAGCCGAATACAATTGGAAGTGGCGTTGTTCCCGTCCGTTGTCCGTGTAAATTATCACGTGTGCCCAGTAATCGTAGCGGCGCCCGCCCGCCTGCGGTCGCCACCTATCGGCTACTGTCGTGTTTACACTATACATGCGACGACCACACTTGGCTCGCTTCGGACACCTATACTATGTCCATTATTCCGATGACGTAATTCTCATAGCTCTATGAAGTGTAACGACTGCGATTACTAAAAGCTGGCCCCTTTGTTATTATATGACCTTAAAATGTTAACATATACGTACTTCTCGTACATATACTAGTCGACGCCGAAATCTACGATAAATTGGATATCTAATACTGAAAGATTTTTTCAAACTCCGAAGTTCCTGATTATAAGCACGTTCAAACAAACAAACTCCAGCTAGGTATATAATGTATAATTTTGTTCCAAATTAGCCGTTTATATAGGCGACATTTTACAATGAAAGCTGAAATTCAGTGATATTATCCCCGTCAGGCTACAAAAGGCAATACGGTGGGCGTGTAACAACTAAGGTGAGCGGCGTATTCCGGCACTTTCGACATTTGCATGTCAAAACATGGCTGACCGCAACATGCTCATTTCCGAGCTACACGTGAACTTTTCACGGAAGCTCTGCAAATTCATTGGAAATCTGTTAATTACGTACGTGCATCACCATGCGTTTATGTTTGCAAACTATAGCCAACTATAAACAATGTGGCTGTTATAATGCCCGGTTTTATTAAAAGCAATAAAACGTGCTAAGGATTGAAATTATTTGGGGTACAGTTACCTGTATGAATGTGCAATATCGCAAGTTGCCTAACTTAATAACCGCAAGCGCTTAAAATAAGGTGCAAGTCCTTACCTTCTTCATCGTCATCCCTTGGTTGCAACAGCCAGAGCTCGTCATCGTCAAAATGTGCGTCTCCGCCGCGACCCGTGCCGGGGAAGAACGCGTGCGCAAGGATCGCTCCGCGCCCGTCGAAAGGATACGCATCGTCATGATAACGTCTGTTCAAACAAAAAAAGGATGATAAGTATGAGCAGAATATAAACAGGACAACCACTAAATCACAACAAAGTTGCGTTCGGCTTTAGTGTCGCTCGGTGAAAACAGTCATACTAAAGTAATATATTCATCTCACAACAAACAACAATGGATGGAGTGGATGGAGTCTGTACAGCAATCAAACTTGTGTCCCCAGGGTCCCGTGCACGGCTACTACCCACCTAATCATTTTTCGCGCCAACAAAACACAACGGAAAGACCTCACCCATGCATATTTCAGGCGATATTAGCTGACCGTTGCGTTATTGAGTTTCCATGTGAAAGTTCTGCCATTAACCGATATGGGCGGGGTGCGCTAATAGGGAAAATATTCCTATACTTAGTACGGCTATTATTATGCTCGTTCGATTCCTGAATCGCTAAGGTAATACAACCACAGTGGAATATTCCCGCAGTGACTTTGCCGCCATATTGGTGGCGACGGGAACGCGACTTTCATTTGTATTTTATTCCCCTTTTTGTTTAGATCTGAAAAGCGATAGAATAATGCAATCTCTATTTTGAAATCTACATTACCTTCTCTCGTAATGACAGCACTTTTATTGAGTGCTTTCACAAAGGTAAGGTAGTGGAATGAGGAAGTGTCTCGCTGACATACGCCGTCAAATATAATGGGTTCGGAATGGAAAGTTTCCGAGTTTAGGGATGATTTATTGCTGTGTTGGTGTCTGCCCTTAGTAACCGCGCGTGAACCAAATGTGTGCGGATATAAAACGGGGCAATGTTTGTGTTTCAAATATCTTTTCCTTTTTTTTTGTAACTGCCATAAGTCAAACTAGCAGGCATAAAGCCAAATAAAAAAGAAAGAAACAAAGTTCTTCATTTGAAATTGGTCCATATAAAATGCACATTACACATCTAAATGCATGAGAACTGAAGTCTTGTACTGTTGGTATATAAGCGCATGATATCAGCCAGTGATTGCACTTATATCATTCGTGAGTTGGAGAACGTAGTTATGTTGTACGTATCCTTTATTACTTGGGCAATATTACAGTTTATGAGAGTAATAAATCTGGTAGACGCATACTGTAGGGAGCTGTGCTTTGTGCAATCATTCTGAGCGTTCCATCTCAATGAAGTGGTGATAGAATCGTTTCATATTAAATCATAAAATATTAGGTACACAGAATTGACATCAACTAAGAACGTAGTATTTTTTGTCGTGTAAGTATAACTTAGTTGTGAAAACTTTCGCTTTTCCCGGAAATCACACATTCTTGGATTTTCATACATACCTATACATCTCTTTATTTCTCTAGTGTAGGTACTTAAATGTATATGGAGAATATAAGTAACATTAATTATTTAAGTAAATTAATATTAATATTAAACAATACCTAACACATTTTAAAACCCAGTACATACATATATGAAGTATTGTATGGCTTCTATCCAATTGTTAGACAAATATAGGTAATACCTATAGGTAGTAGAAGTAGGAAACGGAAGACTTTTATGGAGTGTAATATAAGTTAACGGCACGCATAAAATCCGTGGCAGGTACTACGCTTCGTAGGATTTGATATGTCTTTTCCATCGTACATACGACTTTAATCTTTTAAAGCTTCCGTGCATTAAAACAAAGCTACATTATTTATATAACTACGTACCTATCTAATAATCTCATTCTTCAAGGTGAGGAACGCATGAAATAGTAAAAATCTCGAAACTTTGAGTCAAGTTACGCCAAATGTAGATATCGCAAAGCATTATCGAATAACATATCGGAAGTCGAGCAAACTTGTTATTGATTCGACAGCAAGTAATAAAAGTGTTCTCCTGACGTGACCACGGGCGCCTCAACTCCACAAAATGAGACGCTCCCGGGGCACGGAGTAAAAAGAAAATTGTATGCAGAGTGCGGTGAAGTTGTCGGCCGCCACTGCAAGTTTGCAGCGTCACCGCAATATGGTGGTCGCAATATGTCCAGTGTTGAGGTTTTTGTCGCCACTACTTTCTCATATCGTCGTTTACGGTGATCTAATAAATGAAACTTTGCCCTACTCTCATTCAATATGCGACTCCTGTCAGAAACTTTGCGTCATTTGTCAGGGTAAAGCTTAGAACGTCGCTTTCGTATGTTCACTTTTATAACTAAGGTTATTTTATTGGATCATGTTATGTATACCTATTAAGTTCTAGAGTTAAAAACGTGATTATTCCTTTATAAGAAAGCTGCATTTTTCGAGTACATGGTTTGGCAGAGTATTTAAGTACCTACAGTATCGTTTTGGAGCTCCTCTACTCTACTTCTGTTCTACTTACTTTGAATCGAATCCGATGGTGTCCTGCTCTGTAGATATTTATATCTAGATATCATCACTCAGAATATCCCTCACTTGAAAATAATAGTAGTTAAAAATAAGCCAACAGGTTGTTTAGTTTAACTTTTAAATGTCGTCTACCTTTAAATTGTGGGTGTTGTTTAATTTTGTCCTTGCGACCAGTCGCAAGCTTAGATATATTTTTCTGACTCTTTGACTTTTAACTCAAGAAGTATATTTATAGTCTGGGTATGTTGAAACGATCGTAGGGTGATGGCCATAAGGCTCATTTCGGTCTGAGCGTCGTCCGACCCTATTCTTATGCCCCGCACGAGGAGATCGCAAATCCCCTTAAAATGGATAGGACGTTTCTGTAAATCCTTAGTTGATTATTATTTATTATCAACACAATAAATCAAGCTTGGGGATATTTAAAGAAGTCTGCCAATTTTATTTGTAACGAAAGAATGTTCCTTAATGCCAAAAGATTCTGTATTACATGAATATCCTTGATTTGCTTGGGAAATAGAATTGATGCCTTAGTTAGGGCGTTAATTGTCTTCCTTTGAAAATAACCAATCATTTTGATAACCTACTTAAGGTGACACCTAGCAATATATGGAACAAAATAAAAAAATAAGGAATAAAGAAAATTTGAACTTACTTGGCAAAGGAGACCACGATGTCTGCTTCATCCGAGTTGACTTCTGTGAAGGTGAGGCGCGACGCCTGGGCCCACACGTCGAGCGCGCGCGCCAGCACGCTGCGCGTCCCGTACGGGTCCAGTTGCGATGGCCGCCGCGTCGACGACAGGCTGCGGGACAAATTACAAGTTTAATAAATATACCAATACTAGCTTCCGCCAGCGGCTTCGCCCGCGTGGTGTGTTGATAAAAAGTAGCCTATGTGTTAATCCAGAGTATCACCTATCTACATACCAAATTTCATTCAAATCGGTCCAGCCGTTTTTGCGTGATTGAATAACAAACATACATCCATACATTCTCACAAACTTTAACATTTATAATATAAGTAGGATAATCAATGAACCTATCATAAGCTTAGACAATAAATCAAGAAAGATATCCAAGTCTGATACTTCTTCTAATCCCACCGTTAATCGCAAACTGCTAAAGTGAGAAGCAACTTCTGTTTCAATACTGCTACTTTATTTAGGTTCCTATTAGAAGTTATTTTTAACAAGACAGAAGTCTCAAGTCCTGGTAATAAAACAGTGAGCCTTAGCTTACTAGTAGTTGACGAGAGTGGTCATTACGTAGAAGGCCGCGGTGGCGGTAGGTATTGTGCCCGTGTGTGAGTGCCACGGGGCTGAGTGTACCCTATTTCAGAGCTGTGTTGTGAGTGCTGCGGCCGGACAGCTTTCGAGTAATGGAATAATCGCATTGTGGACAATTTGAGTGACTCGGCTCTATTTAACGCTCGCTGCGTTCATTACACGGGATTTATGCGTTGTCATGTACAACACACGGGCCCTCATTAGGTCCGCACAGGTTTTAATTAGAGATCTAGTCCGAGCTTAATACCACTAAGCGGATATTTGTCACGAGGTTATTAAAACTGCAATGGATAAGCTGTAGCGGCTCTCATTATTCAATATCGATGTATCGCAAATGCACAAAACCGCTAGTGTCGCGGTCAGCTTTCAGTCTATATTTGTACAACACATTTTGTTGGATAAAATATGGTATCCGCGGGTAATTAAAATTAACCAACGCGGCCGCCGCCCGCAGCTCCCGTCGTTAACAATTATTTTAATATAATTATTTAGAGGGACACCGGGGAAATTAGAGAGATAAAACGGAGTAGGACGTACTAATTTCGGAATCAACGTTATTCATTGAGCGGTAGAATGCATGTCTCTAGGCAGCAGCGACGGGCAGCGCTAATAAAATGATATGTGCAAAATAATTCATCGAGTCTTTTTAATGTGCCGGCTGCCCCAGGACAGTCGGGTGGCGGCGGATGGAAACCGCTCGAAATTTATTATTGCCATATTAACATGGGCCGCCGCTCGTGCACGCACTATATCAGCCAACTAGTTAATTGCAAGCCTTGGATGAAACTCGCAACCGCATTTCGAAGTTAATGTTGTTATGTCAGCCCAAAATAATGAGTGTGGTCAAATAGCATGAGGGAATTTAATGTACTATGCTGTTGCTACGGATTCATAAAATCTTGATGTCAGACTTTGAAGTTACACGAGCCATTGAAAATATAATTGAAATATCTTTCATTTATCACTATCGGCTTTTATTGATCAGTTTGCAATGGCCGTGTTTGTGTCACATCGTTTACCAAAGGCCTCCTGGAGCGGTCACGTGACGCGTGTCATGTATCTTTACACCCCATTACGCTAATTATCTGATAATCAAATCCACACACGTTTGCCTCTACATATGTTAGGGGACAAGCTTCACACACACTCACGCAACGTGTACACACATGAATTTTAATTAACTCACTGTATCTAGGTAAGTAAGTATAGATTACAGTATTCATAGATAGATATGCTAGTACTCGCAGTATCTATATAATATATACATACCTAGTAAGCGTTGGCATTTTTTAAAGTAATGAGGTTAAACTTTCCCTTTGTTACTGGACCAAGAGTTATACAGTCTTCACTTGGCAGGTACCAAAGTTCTTGAGGATAAAGCCAGAAAAATGCCCAAATTTTTACGAAACGAGGTCGGCTGTGTAATAATTTTCATTGAAATGAAACACGTGAGTTCACAAATAAGTTTCTAGTGGTTTTGAAGGACTTCGCGGCACGTTGTTTATTGGTGGGTCAGTTTGAAGGAGTTGAGAGTAAACAGAAGCCTAGAGGTTGCGCGCTGGGGTGGCGAAACTGCGGACACGTGATGGTAGGCGGGAGCAGGCGCCCGCACGTGACCACGTGCTCGCCTACACTATGCTCAGGTCTACGCCTTTAAATCATAGGACATTTTCTCATAGCCATTTTAGATATTGCGTGGTAGACTCTATCTACGTTTTCGCTCAAAAAATATAAGTTTCATCTTTACCTACTAAATAATAGATAAATGGTATCTCTTATTGGAATAAATATATATTTATTAATTAGTAATCAGCTTTAATGACTTCCTACACCAAATACCTACATTTTTAACCAAGTGCCAAAAAGGTATATGTATAGGTATTTCAAGTGTGTTCATGAACACTCTGAATTTCTACATAATATTTCAGTTGTAATTTCTACAGGTATTGAAAACCAAGCTTATTAGGTGTCATTATTAATTTTGTCATTGGATAACTTAAAATACAATGAATGCATTTTATTATCATACTCGTTTATCGTATGTGTGTATCTGTAGGAGAGTGACACCCGCATGAGTTCATGAAATCTTTATTCCCTATAAATAACTTCCATTGTTATATTTATTGGTAATAAACTGTCATGATGAGCGTTCGATACTCGCATTAAAATGTTTCTGTATAATTTAGCAGAGGCAGGCGGCAGCGGCACTGTTTATTGCGTGAAACAATAAAACATGCGATATCGTGACGGCATGGCGACGCAAGACGTCTTCATTGCGAAACGGACATAATCTCGTTACGATGTCATAACAAACAGATTTGTAAGCACGAATTTTATGGGCTGTGTCCAACGAGCTAAAATTTAATTTTCTGAAATAATCTGTCAGCGCGCTATTAAAATTATTCGTCCGTGTACAACCCTACAGACGTTACACTTTATTACTGCAAAAGATGTTACAAACAGGACAAAGCAACTATGTTGGCCTACTATTGCTTTATCGCTGCGTGTATTTCCTATTGTGTCGTACTTATTAGCTTCATTCCGATCGAAAGGGATATAAAAAAGGAAATGGGAATACTAAAATAGGAAACCATATAAAATATTTTAAAATTGTTGAAAGAATCTAATGAAAACCGCTTCAGCAATAGCATTAAATAATTACAAGTTTAAACATACTCCGTCTTACCACAAAAACTTTTAAACGTCAGTTTATGCCTTGTCTAAAAAAAATTCAAATTATGACGTTGACATATGGTTCATTTTGCAGCCAAAATTTTATTAGACAAGTGTAAAACAGGGTTTAAAGTTTTTGTAGTAAGGCCCACTCAGTCCTACTGAGACCCGAAAATATGTAATGTTTTGCTACTTGCAAGAGAGAATTAGCATAAAAATATTAAAATGTCACTGGGATGAGGGTGGCTATTTAACGAATCAAAACAGTTGAAATCTAACACTTAATAAAACGAGTACAAACAAAGTACCAAACCGTTCGAGATTAATAAACAAAAAAACTAAACATACCCGCATCTATGTCAGAAAGTCTTGATCGTTTTTTTTATTCAACGTCTTTATCATAAGCATCAATAAAATCAATAAATGAATAGTGACGTTAGTCAATGTTTATAGGAAGTTAAGTATAACAGAAAAATGCCGATGACTCGAATAAATCGTCAATACTGTATGTTAATCGTTCTTGCTTTAATTGTTTACCCGATGCAGCAAGGCACTCCTTTGAAATGTCTTCCCCTCCGTGCCGTGTTGCCTACGCCTTCAGCTCTCATGCCGTACATTGTAGATAAGCGACGTGGCAATAGGCATTGATGTTCACTGGGGATTTCAATAGCCGTCTACCGCTTGAATTCTTTGATGGATCTAAAGAGACTCTCCAACGTGAGCAAATTCCAATTTCAAGTTGATGCCTTTCTGTTCTGCATTTTTAGACATGCAACCGCAGTAAATATAGCTAGACGTATCCCATTTTTAAACGGCTATTTAATGCGTAAATAAAAAAATATATAGAAAATCATTGTTTACAGTGAATTCCTGAGACGCAATTTGCTATATGCAAATGATAGAGTAGGTTAGATAGAGCAAAACGGTCTATCGATGTTGACGTCGATTCCTAATTGACCTCTATCGGCGTATTCCTTTAATAATAGCTCCTTTGAATGTCGGCTGTCGGCCGGCAGGTCTCACGTGCGCCATTGTGGAGGAAGCATTGACGCTCCTTAGGGATTTGAGAGGATTTCTAGACAACGCTTTACCGTCTCTCTATAGACGTCGGTTGAAACTCTAGTTCTGCCTCCATTGTGTCGGTTACATGTTTATATAAGATTATAATGGCTTTATAAAAGACTAGGTTCATGTGCATTAAGTTTCGTAGAACTCGTTTTGAGCGACTGTAAACAAACATGTGTTATGTTCGATAGGCGGGTAGATTGGGTTGTGACGGTGCGCATAAGAGAAATTAGCGAAGCTGGCCGTCCGGCAGAGCGCCGGGAGCGGAATTAAGTCGAGAGTAACGTTGTTATGATGGTAATGGCATATTACTGTTCACTCCGCGTGGACATTTTCCGCACGACTACAGATACAAAATTGAAACGATTTTTCAGTGATACGATTGCATCGGTAATCAGTGAGCGTGCACTTCACAATTCACGTTGAATATTGATGACTTTGTGGGATCGTTTCCAATCTTCTTTTACAGATTTATTTCAAAAATATTATCATGTTGGAGGAGATAAAGGAAACTATAATTATGTTTTCAATAGAAAAAAAGATAGTTAAAAGTAATCGGTATAATTTATTTTATATCATTAAAGTAGAAAGGCGTAATATAATATCTTAGTTCTAAGCTCATAAAGTCAGCTAAACTAAGACCTAGCTACTTAACGACACGCGTTGTTAGAACTTTTATATGAGTTAGCTAAACTGGGAGAGATGTAATTGGAAACTTGAGACGGTTTGCAATACCACCGCGCTGTACTGGTGGCAGTTACGACCTTAATTTTAGCTATAAAAGCTCAGTTTTTTAAGAGATATAATCAGTTAATTAAGTTTTGAAGAGCTCATATTACATGGCATATCTCTCTTGCGTTAAATGCATTGATATTATGCTGTTGGTAGCTAGCTGGTTATTAGCCTTTATTTATGTCTTGCTGTTCGGGTTAACGCAGGGTACCTAACCATAGTTTTTGTTTTTTCATATAAAGGCAAACAACAAAACATGAGGGTAAGCTTTATTTTGAAAAAATAAAACTTGCAAACTGTTTCTAAAGCGATGTAATATTTTAATGGTTTCCTCGGGAAACTCTCTTGTGTAATTTGGTTTCGTGAAATGCTGAGTTGTGGGTGTTTTATTTTTGTGCAAGACTCGAAATTAAGATGTAGCCAGCTAGCCAGTGCTATTTTAACTGTAGTGCACATTAATTATTTTCTTTTATAAGGACATACATTCAAATGTGAACGAAATAAACGTTAAAAATGTAATTTTCTCGTATCTCTTTCGATATAGTGTTTGCGGCGGACTTGGCGGCGTTCCGCCCGATAACGGACGGATGTGAGCGGGCTGTATGAATATTCCCGCAAGCTTTCTGAGGCTCCGGGACTCCGAGAGATTAGAGGGCACTGCGAGTACGGATGCCGAATGCCTTCATCCTGCCTTCTATGATGATGTTTTTTTGAGTATTCAAGTATCAACTTTAAAAAGACTTAAAAAATATTTCTTGACTTTCAGACGTGTAAAAGCTTGAAGATTGACAATAATATTATACTCGCCATGGCACTCCAGGAGTGTACCTATTTCGATGCTGGGTGTCTAAGTGAGGCCCAGTTTATCTATCCAGTAATGCCATCGGCTAAAACAACGGTGCTATTTGATGTTCGAACTCCTTACTCTCGGAGCACCAAGACCAAGTGTCTCAAGTTATTTTTACTGTACGCTCACCTCAGTGCACTAAAAGTCTTTGTCTTGAATTTTTAAAGTGTCAATTGAACTTTTACGAGAAGTGGGTAAAGGTGCTAGGGTTTCTAAGAATTTCGTTCAATTGATAAAAACTAACAGAGTAATTGCGACGTTGCTGATTGCATATAATTGAACTTTTGTTAGTTTTGGAAAAAAGGCGGTTTTTTTCGCATCGGTATTGGAATGTTTACGGTTTATTACTACTACTTCAGATTTGATGAGCCTGCATCCTTCCACAGGCGTGTAAACAAAGGACAAATATCAAGTATTCAAAACGGCGTCGCGGCGGTCGATTGCGGAAATGACAAACCGATTAGTTGCAGGTCTCTGCGTCCTGGGAGAGATATATCCGCCGGAACTGAGCGAAATTACTTCCCGCGTAGCTCCCGATGCACCGCAACAATGTCCAACCAAACTGCGCAATTCGATTTAAGAACGAACCACCAGCTAAAAGTCCCCTCTACGTCCACTTGTAAAGTTCCAACTCGCTCGCTTCATTAGAATTGAAATTCCCACGGTTCATTAGGATTCCCCAGAATTCCCGGCGTTCGTTAGAAATACTCTGGCGGCAGTGGACCCCGGACGTAAATAAGTGATTAACGCAGTTGGGATTGTTTTCAGACGCTCCGCCAGAGCCGGCGCAGCAACTACATAGTTGGACTGAACTCTTGATACATTTACAATGAGTCGCCGTCTTCAGCGCGCCCTCGCTCGCGTCAACTGTACGCGCTAATCTTTAATGGCATTACTTACGATCTCTTTCAACTGCCATTGTCATCTCTTTAAATATTGCCAACACGGTAAATAACAATTTCAACTTCTAAGATATTCATATTTTGTAAGATTTGCCTAAACAGACAGAAATGATCGTACCCGGCTTTAAAATATTTTCATATTCTAAAAGGAATATATACCAAAGCTGCGATCAGCGGTGGTTTGTAGGCAGGTACGTAATGGGTATTTTTAAGCTGAATTTTATTACGTCGCCATGAAAGAGGGTAAAACGTAATCCCAGGTATCAATGTAGATTCTGAACTACATTTCGTTGGGAGTTAATATTACATCCTTACTTTGTACAGGCGGCTCTGAGATGACGCTTTATAAAGGCGGGTACGGCTCTCGTAAAATTACGGGAAAATTACTGATTCATTTTCAAAAGTGATTGACATTGGCATCGTTAAGGGTTTGTACAACGTAGGTAATTTAATTGTGTTTTGTATTACCGAAATATTATTTTTATAATTGATCCGGACACTAGTTAGGATCTTAGTTCATTGATTTCTTAAAAGTTATTAGACAAAAATACTTTCAATTCTATTTTTTAATCAATTTGAGTACCTAAGTAATTTGTCACGAATCAATTTCTTCCGTACCAAGTGTAGAGATAAATTTCGTTTCGTTTTATTGTATAACCCCAAAAGCATTGAAGGTATAGTGAGCAGGCTCACGTATGGGCTAGGGCGAGGTGACCCTTTTCGTGCGTGTGTAACTTTATTTACCGTAAGCAAGGGAGGATAACCGGTTCAATTCAGTTTTTAAATGTGTGTTCCGGATATTGATGACTTTGGAAGTACTCGGGTACGGTTAGGCCTAAATTAATCGATGTTTGCTTCTGCTGCCCAATAAAGTCCGTTGAAATTTTATCATCATCAACATCTTTGTTGATTATTGGGGGCAGAAGTTCGCGGAGTTGGTTTAGGAACTAAATGGACCCGCACGTCCGGACAAACATCGCGGGAATTCGCAACTCAAACAAGTTTAAGCAAATTTATAACTTCCGGATTAGAAGCAGGCTGTTGCCTTCTTGTGCTCGCCGGGATACACAAGCCATCTTTATGTATTTTAAAGCTTATTAAAATTCAGAGTAAAAACATAATATACTTTAGGTTTAAAAAAGTATATGTATTTATTTTATATAAAAATATAACACAATTAAAAATTAAATTCTATCGTAAATGTTGTTAATTATCTTTAACTAACCACTCAAAAATAGAAAATGAAAGAATCATGAATTTATACAAGTGTACATAAGTACACACCGGTGAAGTTAAATATTATTTATAGTTAAAATATTTTCATTGCGTAATGAATATGAAAACAGTTCGAACGGCAACTGCTGTATTTCAAGAGTGAGCGGAAACTTTCCTAATGATAAAGCACGGAGAAGTGATATGAAAATAGTTTCCTTATACCGGTCGATGCGCTGTTGAGAGGAAATAAGGAGACGGAGTATTGTACTGCAGAGTCGAAGACCGCGGGGTCGCTGCCACACACGAGTGCAGTGCACCAGAATACGAAGGAAATAATGTTGCATCCCTCATTAATTTGACGGGATTTATGGAATAGAAGCACCGTAAAAATTGTCCGTGGAGATCTTGTTTTTAAAAGGTGGGCACATATCTCATTATTATTTTAGAAAATGTTATAATACCTATCTAAGAAATAAAACAGTATCTGAATAATAATGTTCGTTTTACAAGGATCTACGAACTTTTATTGCTTTATGCTGTTAGAAAACGAACAAAGTTACGTAAAAGTGCATTATCTTAAATAAAGTAACATAGAGATAGAGCGAGGGTGCAAGGCCCTTGAGGGCGCCGCCCCACGGGGTGCATGCCCGCACTAGCACCTATTGTCTTAACTCTCACGTCACGCAGGTGACCGCGCATCCCTGAACCATGCCACTGAGCCAGATCACGTAATGGATTGAACAACCCGAATAGGTACACTACTTGTGAAACCTGTAAATTATTGCCATATCATATGTTTGCCTGAGTTATCACAAATCTTAATACTTTATTGGATTTGTGAAACTGCGCTGAAATTCTTTGTTTTCGCCAGGTACATTCATATATCTCTCGTGTTTGTTTAGCAATGAAAAATATTGAAAATTATGCTGGTGTACAGTGAAGATAACTGTCACGTGCTTTATGTAGGATCTATGAAAAATCGATTTTTGGGAATAATATTACAACATGAATAATGTGGAATATAGATGAACTAGTTTGAATTGTCGTTCCTGCAAGCGTGTGCATTGCATTACTGCAATATAATTTTATTTGAAATGGCGTCGACCGCGAGGTTACTGAACATGTTCAGAGTTCAACAGCTCCTGGGGTTCGAAGGTCGTAGTCCGCGATCAAGTGTCTTTGTTACATAATGCGTATGTGAGGTAACTTGTCTCGCTCATGTAGCATTCATATTATACTCTCTACACCAAGTTTATATAGTCACTTATTAATATTGAAATTAACGATTTTCTACATAACGTATCCAGTTATAATAAAGTAATGAACTTACCTGCTTTAGGAATAGTGTTTCTTGTGTATGTAACGTGTATACAAAATTTCGCTAACTAAGGCAATATAAAAGTCTGCAATTCAAAGTATCGTTGTTGCTCTGAGCAATAAAAGAATTCAACTTATGATAATACTTTCATGAATAATGTTTTGCGGACTTCGAAAGATTCTAGTGTTGGCACCTAAGCATTAAATCATTTTGGCTGTCTGCGACTAGTAGTTCGTGGAAACTAGTTTTCATGTTCCTGCTAAGGTGAGCTCCGTTTGTATAGCGCGAGGAACATTGGGATAATCTCTGTCTGCCATCGGGTTGCTCGTAGATCAACACCCAAAGTTTATCATACTTCTGAGAATATATGGAACATGTATTTAATATGAGTTTTAACCTTAGTTTGTTTATGACGCGTTTCCATTAAGTATTTGTTGAATTTGGAAACAGTGTCACATTTACACTCGATCGGTTTTTGTGATTGCCTATTAACGAAACTAAACCAATTGTTGCGTAATTACCCACCTGTTTCAGTTTGGTTAGCCTGAAACGTTATTTAAATTAAGTCCCATATTACAAAGCGAACCTCATTTGCGTTTACAAAAGTGCAGATCATATTTTTTCTTCTGTGTGTTCGAATTGAAAGCGGTGTAATATTCTTTTTTGTCTGGCAGCGGGCGCCGCGCGCGCCGCGCACAAAGCCTGCCTGGTTTTGTATTCGCTCCCTCACTCACCTGGAAACGAAAGAAAAGAAAATGTTAATTAAGAGCCACTGAACAAAATTGATATCGTCGGGAATGAAGCTTTCGCTGTTATTGTAAACGGATGCCAACAGATCGTTATAGCTATCAAGGAAAATATTCTTTTAATTTTATCTAAATGCCACAATGCTTTCTCTCATATTGGGAACAAAATTGTACCTACGAAAAGAAAACTACAGAAAAGCTTATGAAGTGGCATAACGGCGCAAAGGCATATTTAGGTAATATGGCACAGAGCGACGGCAGCGGCTCCGTACAATGCCAAACGAGGCTGAAGCGTACGTCTCATTAACACGTAGCGGTGGTGATATTTAGGGAGCGGTCGCGCGCGGTGAGCCGCGAACTAGCATTTGGCAATGCACGCGCTCGTACACAGCCGGCTCTGTAAACTAAACAACTCGTAAAAGTGTAAAAGTCGTAACGATAGCAGCGGAGAGACCGCCTAATATGAGCGGCGGCTGGAGCCGCGCCAGTCGTGCTCATTATCAGATGGGACGTTCCGGCGCAACCCTTTCGTTTTACGATTGGCCTCTAATTACGCCAGCGCTCAAGGCGGCGCGCTTTTTCAGTTGATACGAGCATGGAGTGAGCGCGCATTGCCAAATGGATATATTTATCGGCACAAGCCAAATCGTTTACGCGGTTCGACTGCCGCGTCCCGGTCCTCGGTTAGCGTTACAATCGGCAGCCGTTTGCGATATGAAAAAAGTCTCGGGAAATGTCGCAACCGAGCTGCAATAACAGACGGCGTTGGTTTACGAGAGGCTACTGATAAAGCCTGCGCGGCTCGCAGTGTGCGGGTCGCCTTAACGACGTGTTGCCAATTTATGTTATGCGATAAGCTGAGTTTGTTTAGCTTCAGGCTGAGACGAATTACGAGTGCTGAATCACGTCAAGCCATAACGCTCACGGCCTTTTAGCTAGGGCGGATAACTGTGCCTATATAAAAAATGTTACAGAACTGTTAAATAACAAAAGAAGGAATGTTTATCCGTACGTATGTGTATGCCCATTTCAATAAATCTAAAGCCGTTTGTGGTTTCGTATATAACAGTTCAGTAGTTTTGTAAGGAATTATGTAACACACGGAGTTGTGATGACTTGACTGCACAGATTTGAGTATCGGTATTTCGGAGGCATCCGGCGTAGCATTCGGCAGGTCCTAGTAACATATTCAAGATACTGGCTGGCGCACAATCGGCGGTGGAGTACCGGCTGGAATTACATGGAATCGCTCGCAGACAATATTAGTATGCCAGTAGCGATCGCCGCTGGAATGAGTCGACGTGACGTAGCCGGCATCTTCCCCGTTGCTACGTCAAAGTGCAATAACAGGAATATCTTAAACTAGGAGAAAAGGCGGTGATAATGCATAATATTTTAAAACGTTGCATATTCATGAAGTGCCGACGAGGTGTCTGGCTTTATAACGATCTATTTCATTGATAGCTTGACAAAATTGCTTTCGAAGGAATGAGCGATATTTAAATAAACAATTCTGTAGGGTTGATGTACTAAAACATCTTCATACTTTCGAGTGCTTGGCCATTTTTTAGGCAGTGCACGTACCCTAAGTCCTTACATCATATCTAAATAATGATTAAGTAGGTATTACAGGGGGACTGTGCAGCTATTTGGAAATAAATCGAGCGATGAACGATGGCGTATTTTTTGTCGGTTACTGAAAACATAGCACGTGACGTGCATCGAGTATGTGGGAGTTCGGATCGTAATCCAGACGTATTGACGGGACCATGACGTGCATTCAATAGGCTAAATCTTGGAAACAATCTTCTAATGATGTACACCCAACTGTGGCAAATTTTAAGTTACCATAATGATCAGAATGCTGTGAAGTCGGATAAATCGTGACAAAATTAAATCCCTCGAATTATTTATTTTCTGCTGTATTTGTTTTCAAAAAGTTTGGATTGTATAGTTTGACAATATTTGAAGTATGTGCGAGGTGAGGAGTGGAGGACGGGGAGTCGCGGCGGTGTCCCCGACTGTGCGGCCCGCGGCGGCCCGCGCGCCGTGGGGACCGTCAACTCAATCTTGCCCCATTACGCGCGACAAATTGGAAAAATATTCAATTACATCTCGCTAAATATTGAATTATATCACAGCAAATTACAATTTTGCTCCAGGGTAACACTATACTCAGTGCGAATTAGTACAATTTATGTTAGAAAGATGAGCTTCAGACTATGATTTCTATTTTAGATACTCGCGACATTGGAGGTATCACTGATAGAGAGGAGATGGTAAAAGAACTGAGTATTTTATTATATAACTTAGGAATGAAAGTCATTATAATTTGTTTTCACCTAAGTATTGGATTTGACACTTCTGAGAACAGGCATTCCCTTGTAAAATCTATAGCGTATAAATGTAAAAAAAATTGAAGTCCTAATCAATATGAACTCTAAGTAAGTTCCCTGTATAGGAAACCTCGATATCGTCCATTTATGCAATTACAAAAATATTGATTACCGTGCCTTAAGTGTTTGATTGTATTTTGTTCGCAGCACACACGTTCAATTTATTTACTCGATGGAAAAATAATATGCGAGCTTAGCTCGGCGACAAGTGGGCGCGGGAATTACTCGCCAGTTGGAGTAATTGCCAATTAATCACCAGCCGTTTTCTATTTCAGCAGGCGACGGCTATACGTGCCCGCCGCTAACGAAATTGAGACTGCACCGTATGTACTGTTATGACAGCACTCTTCATTGCTTCGCTACTTCCTATCGCACTAATAAACGAGAACATCCAAGTGCCACTTTAGCTTGCTATCGCGAATGATCGATCTTCTTTCGATAGTGTTTTTCATTTTGTCGTCTTAAATACAGCAAAGAGTGCCCGTTTTGTAACGAAGGACATAAGTAATAAAAAATGGATCAAGTCGCATTTGGAAGTTGCGATGAGATACCAATTGTCTGTCGGTCCAGACGATTATTCCCTCGGCTTTCGGCGCTCCGTTTTATTCAGATCAGTATCTTCATAACATAATTAAGTAAATTTGGAAGTCGTCGCGCTCCATCTCCGAAATAATAAGAGTGAGAGCTTAGATAACCCACGATTTAATACAATTTCCTCTTATTTTGCCATCTCTCGTAATTAGGAATTTCGTTGTGACTAACGAAATCACTCAACGTATCACGTTTGCCGTAAAATATTGAGATCTCGGGACCGTGTTTGAAGGTGCTCAAATTTTGCATACCTTATATCTATATAATTTTAACATTCATGATTAATTCGATTTTGACAGTTTACTTTGGTTAAAGAAAATTGCATTGATTTTATTTGAACGAGTACTCTCTTATTTAAATAAGCAAGTATTGGCCCCCGAACGTTTTGATAAATGTCATTATCATTTGTTTTCGTAAACAAGTCGGATATAATACGGTAACTTTTTTACGAACAGGTAAATGTTTGGCATAAACAACGCTAGAAGTTTGAGAAGTTAAGTGGGGACAAACAAAACAGATATGCAAAACGTTTTCAGTGTTCCCATTGAAGTGAACAACATCAATAGCGAAGCTTTCACAATATCGTCAGCGTGAGTGGCGTCGCGTGTATCGGCACTGCGAGACGTTGTTTAAACACATGTCCAGCTAGGTAAATGGCTCGACCAACTTATTTCCTCCGAGTGATTTATCCCCAGGTTATTCTAGGTCGGGTATTTGTATCGCCAGTGATCGCTGAGTGGATTGCGCGGCGACACCTTTCAAATAAATTGTCTTGAGACCGGCCGGCGACGGTAAACACTCCACCCTATGCAGATGTTCTCAAACCAAACACCTTCAATTTCCTAAAGGGGTAGTGTCGGCCCTAAAATTGCACTCGACTCTCGTTTCTTCTCGCCGTAAGTGACTTAGGGGGCTTTTTTATTTAAACTGTAAAGTGAAATTGTTTTGGCTTGTTTAAAGAGCACTATCTTGTATAAACGTCTCGAATAACGCCGGGGCTTACTGAATTTCATCAAAAAGTTAAAAGATTTTACTTTGGCATTGTAAGGTCAGCGTACTGTGAGTACAAAAGTAGAATTTGTGATAAATATGTATTACGGACGTCGGTAAAGTTTGACAATTAGCGGCACCTTGCAGAGCGCAGTGATAACCCTCAATAGCTGCTAAACAAGTTGATTAATTACCGGACAGCGGAGCGCTGCTAACAAAGTTCCATTGTCAAGTGTAAAACTAGACGGAGTCACGTGCAAATTATATTGTTACCTTGCTACGGTAAATAACTAACGAGTGTTCAACTTCACGTCTCAACTTAAAGGAGCGAAGAGAGGGCACTAGTGTGGCAAACTTTGATTCATTTGCATATTCAATTTTTAATCATCTTAGCGGTGTACTTCATTAGAATGTAATTCAGTTCGACTATTACGAAATAAGCCTTAAAATCTGTCTTATTTAGTTGCATGTAGTTCTCAATTTAGTTCATATCGTGTATTTTTATTATTTCCAAGAGCATCGGTTTCTAATGATAATGTGTGCGTACAGACTGCAGTACGGGCGCTGTTAGCGTGTATAATAAAAGCAATTCCAGCTACACGTTGTCGGTATGAAATTGGTGTTGCAATAGACGCGATGTCGCCGCTGCCAAATTACCGGCGTGTGTGGAACCGCCCTAACAATTACACCACTGGCCTTTAATGTTTCGTCGTTGTAATAACCTGATGTTTTTGTATTAACTTTTATTGTTATTACTGACAATACCCTTGTACCAATACAAGAGGGTTACTTCTAATGTTTGTCTGTATTGTGGTTTTCATTTTTATTAATTTATCTACGATTATATCTTGAACACCAAAAACAAACACTCTTTATTACAGGCTAAGTTTTAATAAAGAAACTACATAAAACAATAACGTAAATTACATGAAACAAAGGTATACTGAGCAAATAGCGCAATAAATATAAGTACCATGAATTACTATCGAGGCAATGAAAATGTAATTCTCGTAGTCGGCTACGGCGCGACGGCGTAGCACGCGACGACAGCTGATATCGGCTTAGCCGCGTAGGCCTGTTAGTTGGCAACTGCTACGAATGCGCGAGTTGCCAGCGCCTAACGGATAAGCCCACCAGTTACACACATGGCAAGACATCTATATGCTACTATATACACAAATTCTGAGGCACAGACATAAACAACAAATGTACGATCGAGCAGAAACACTAGTTGGGTTGAGTTACGCTCTTAATAGGCGGAAAATTATTTTATGAACACGCACACTACGAGCCGAAGTACTCACTCATAAATGTGTTAGCGATATGGTTTTTAAAAACAAGTATATGTTAAAAAATAAACTAGGTAAGTGTTAGATTTATAACAAACAGATTATTTAAACACATGATAAATCAAGATGGAATTTATAATTAAAAGCAAATGGTGTTGAATGTTGTTGTTCATAATATGTTACGTTTATTGCAGGAATGTGTGCGAGCGTCAATACGTGTCATTATAATAACAGATGGCAGATGCAATCAGACAGGTGTTAAGCGAATACAATCGGTGTCTAAGAGTGAAACATTGCATGGCTAATCAGGCGCTCAGTAAGCGCATATCAATGCGGCCAGGTGTAGGAACCGTCAGATAATGGCAGTTGAGTACTGCGTACTTGATGACTGTTCGCGACTGTGCCGCTTGATACGGACAATACTGCATATCATGACCATAAGTGATTGGAGTTATTACTACAACCACACACAGTGCCTACGCCTACTATAAACAGTTGAGATCCTCTACATCAAAATGCGTACACTACCTTTACGCCCATGAAATTGCATTCGGCACTGAAACTTTCTCGAAAAATGCTTTACATGATTGTGAAAAGCATACCGAATTTTTTTCAGACGTTTTTGAGATATTCCGAAGTTTCCTATCGTGCATAAAGCGGACACGGATGAAATAATCTGTTTGAAATTTAGTGACTTTTATGGGTTGCCCTGAGGAGGAAGTATTCCCATAGGGTACAAGTGTAGTTTATATATTGGGCTTCCGTTATAAAATGTAGTTTGTAGTTATTTTGCTAAGCGATTTGTGCTCAACAATAACCGCGGCAAATGGAACAGAGCGGAGGATAAAAGTACTGCTTGACGTAAACAGAGTATGCCTTCAGGTAACGATGTTTGTGAATCTTCTTTTACGCGAGCACAATGCTTTGCAGGTGCATTGTGGCATTTTATTCAATAAATTATATGTATTATCTATCTTTCTTTTGACATATCGGTGTAGTACAGAACAAGCTCTCGATCAGATGTCGTAAACCGCCAAATCGGTAGCCAATAACGCATAAATCACGTGATCGATGCGCGCCTGTTTTCTGTATGTCCGTGATGCTATTTTTGCCGACCGGCAGGCCAAATGTTTTTCTATGAAAATTTCGACAAGACGCGTATCAGTACACCTCGTAGAATTTTACTATACTATACTGGATTTACGGTTTTAAAGTTATGCATATTCATCTAAGGACTAGTAACTAAACGTTATCAATTATATGATGGCAAAGCTTACCAATAAATGGAAATCAATGAGGCTTATAACTAGCAGTGGCTTATGTTAGTCCTATGGCTGAGATGACGACAATAATGAAGCTTACAAAAGGTTTTATTTCTACATTTGAATACAATACAAACATACACCCACAAAAAGAAACAAAAGACAGTTAATATATGTATTGTTGGACAAATCTTCGCTGGCACGTTGCTATGATGTAGTTCCTTCTCTTCATCAGCCGCAGTGTCTCGTCCACGATCGCTCACTCAAGGAGGTTGTGATGGGCCGAGCAACGAGTGCACACATCACACCCAGGTTGAGTGAGTAACCGGAAATGAGATTCTGAACTCTGGTGATCTTCATTTCTGTGTTGCCAGCTTCTTGCTTGAGGTTGCATTACATCAAAGGAGCATAGCTAACATAGAATAAGCATAAACTATGATATCACTATGACTATTTCAGTGAACACACTACAAATTAGGCTTAGGTAACATCCATTTTTGGTATTTTTCCTCAAAAATTCCGATACAGCAAGAATTATGTTCGAATCATTGTATAAATCCATAAGAGCGATATCGACGGTTATTTGATGGAGCTCCGAAAATAGCGCGGTGTAAAGCTTCGCTTGTAAACCGGTCGGACGTCTTACTCCGACTATTTCGGCCTCAACGAAGAACACGCTGTTTTCATAACAAACACTCTTATAGCTTTCACCTTCGAGTCTTGACCGCTACTTGCTATTAATTACCTACGTTATAATTTAATATTTTTTTGTTATCAAATAGATCTTTGAATTTACATGCGCCAATTTGGACTTAATATTCCTACATACAAGTAAAAAGTTGAACAAAAGTACGAATATGTGTCTGAGAAGTAAACAACTGAATAAAATTGCTCGTTTTATAACATCTTTGTTCGGCAATAAAACACAAACAGTTTTATGTAACACAGCGACAGATTCGATTTATTTATTAAGTACGTAAGTAATGCCACACGCGGCCAACGTTTTATACGCCAAATAAAATTGTATTGTAAAGGGGTGCGGTTCGAAGGCAACGCCATCTATTATTTACAGTACGCAGTGTGCCCGGCCTACCCTCGTTTACATCACAATTAATTTAATTTGCTTTTTCACAGGCTTCTTCCATTCCCTCATTGTGACGTGGAGGGCTGAGGGCGTGAATTTTCTCGTGATTTGGTAACGGAGGCGGTAATTAGAGCAATTGTGAGGTTTCTCCATTTGTTTTTAACTGTTTATTACCGCGCGCGGTTATTTTGAATGCGCCTAGAATTAGCTTAATGTTTGATATCATTGTAACTTTGTATTAACACTTTGTTTTTAAGAAAATGGGAGTTCTGAGAAAATTATATTGGTTTGATTGGTTGTACGTAGGTATTATTTAGCTAGCGGTGTTTGCGGTAGTTTCGCTGGATGTAAGCTGAGCCGGCCGATTGGAACCCGATCTGTGCGGCGAGCCGGGTCGCTGGCGTCGTATCGAGTGTCGCCGGACATGCGCACGCGACGACGGAAGCCGCCCGCGCACACGCTTCCGTCCACAACACATCCGTCTGACATCTGTCATCGCGCTGATATGATAAGGCTTCCTGAACCAACGATTACACCAAGCTTTTAATTATAATTACATAAAATTATGTTTTTCATATGATTACATACGTAAAGGAATCTTAAAATAGAATTAATGAGATGCTCTCATTGAAGTGCAGCCACTCATGTGTACTTTAAACTAATTGCTTCTTGAATCTTAGCTGAAGCTGTGATATTACTGTGATTCATTATAGCAACTGTGTTGTAGTTTGTTTTTCTTTTGTGAAGTTTTGCAAGAGCTAATTTATGATGGTTCTATTCATAAATTCCACAGACAGCTCACTTTCAATCGTATCAATTGAACTATACGCCGACTATGAATAAGAGTGTGTTAATTTAAAATCAATGAATGAACAAATCGAATGCCATCGTTATGCGGGTATTCAATAGTATATAATTGATGCTTTGATGACATAGTGTCAAGCAGCGTCAGGCGTCGGCAACAGTGCAAAGTTGGTGTAAATCTTGGTCTAAGTGAGCCGGGATACAGTTTAAGCACGCGCTCGCGTCGCCGCGTCGTCGCCTTCAATCTAACTTTGGCCCGACGTCGCCTGTCCGCTACACCCCTGCATAATGAAATGGGGACTGTCCTAGTATTCACAAAGTTACCCGATAGTCAATAATTACATCCATGTTTCATGCTCCTTCATGTCAACGTTCAATATTCTACGTATTAAAATGTTAAGTGCACTTTTTACGCGAGATTACCCGACCTTTTTATGCGCTCCACCCTTATCTAATGCGTCGTAACATTTATCTAGTATCTGTCACTTTAAGCCTTTGCTCTCGTGTAAACGGGCGACCTTATTTTTTGCCGAAGGGCTGAAGCTATCAGTTGGTCCCGCGACACAATATTACCCTGCACGGCGATATATCGCGTTGGAATCACGTCATCGTTCACTTGCTGCCAGGGCGTGGCTGCTTAACATGAGCTCAAGGGAATTTCTATAAAGCCATCATCAATACGTGTAATGTTTGTAGTAAACGTAGGTACGAAGTTCTGCCTATTTTATTCCTATTCTTCATGTACTTTAGTCTAGCTAGTCATGCTTGCCGGATTTATTTTATTTTTAATACTGTAAATGGAGGATGTATAACAGCCATGTATATAATGACTATCTGTAACCCAAATTAATACTGGCAGTGTAGCCAACTAAGCCGAGTGTCTAGTATGTGCTATATCATATCGAACATATAACGCGTCTGTTATAACCGAACAGGGGACATCTGCACGGGGCCTTATGAATCCAGAGTGTGATGGATGGATCGGCCTGAGCAGATCCCTGCATAGTCGATTAAAGTCGTTTATAATAAATCTATTTGCTCGTATGTATGCATCAGTAACAGTAAGTAAAATACCTATGCCTCATAAAAGTAAAAAACATGATATGGTTTCTAAAACGTTACTAACAGCAAAATCACAATGAACACAGAATTCCACTAACCAATTAGATATTCTGCGGAAAACTTTAAAAGCATTTGTAAAGTAAATTAAGCGTACCATTGGAGTAATTTGTCGAACGTTTCGGCTTACCCTTTTGTGTTGAATGACTTAGAAAAATAAGCTCTATCTCACTTTCAATGGTCGCGGAATGAAGTAAAGTTTTACGACGAGCTGTCAGTTTCACGAAAACTGACAGCAAGTAAGGATATTCGTAAAAATAATACTAAGTTTATTTTCAACTTAATTCCTACTCTCTCGTGCTTCTTTTTAATCAATATGTTTTTATTAAATGGTCATAATAATGTAAGTATTTTTCCCTAGAGTGCTCCAACATAATGAAGAAAAATACCAAAAATAAAACCATAATCATAAACATAATGGGCTGCAAATAAAGCAAGAACATTTACAACGTCGTTGAGAGTCCTAAAACTTGAGTCTTATACTGTTCACGTTTTACATAATTTTAGATATCGTGTTGTCAACGAGGAGGAAATGAGCCAGTTGATAATAATGCTGCGATGGCACGCTACGAGAGGAAAATTCAGAAGCGCGCCTTTAACAGATCGTATCTACAAGAAGGCAGGTTAATGATGAGGTCGATCACCTATCGTTTACTCACCCGTGAAGGGACAATGTGGCGATATGAATATATAAAAAGATTACTCGGCAAACCCGCTTCGCCTCGTACATAATGTAAGATGTATCTAGTTGTTACATTACATATACTTTCAGCGTGTATCTAATGGCCTTACATGCTGGTGTAGGTGTGTATATATAAGCGACACCACGACAGAGCACTTAGCGGAGCCACGTTCGAGGCGGGGTCGCATCAATCACAACACAATTTTATATCAAATGTCGCTCTCAATCAATTTGTGCCAGGATCGTATTCCCCACTACACTTCCAACTAGTGACGTTCACCTTCTCTCTATACATTTTCGCAAAACGATCACACCCACAAAACCAGGTATAAGTAATGTCTTGTTTACACAAAAATATATTTCGGGAAAAATAGGAGCTTCCAAAAATAGAACTCACTCGAGATCCAAATAATAAATACTTTGTAATTGTTAACGCGTACTGAAGAGATATGAATACTTTTTATACGAATAACTGGAATGTCTGTTTCTATTAAATAGATAATGTTTTGACAAACAGTTTGATTATTCTCTGTAAGAATGCCTTCTAAGTTTCTAAAAACGCGTGGAACATCTCTGTCCTTTGTTTAAGTGTCTCAGTAAGGAGTGACTAATCAATTGGCGTCGCACAATTAATGTGAATGTTTTGGGCCTATATAATATTCCTTGTTGGGTTTTCCTCAACGAGTTTAGATGACTAATATCGGATGACGTTGTAACGTGGCCTGAGGTGTTACGTTGGCCACGGACTAACTTTCCTAATGGATGGCGTAGTTTTGAGGAATCCACTAGAGATAATTAGAGAGTTAGCCGCTCGCATGACTGTTCTTAATTGATCGAGACATTCTTACGTCACAACAATTGTACATTGCAAATTATATTTAGAGATATTTTCATTAATCTACAGCAGAAATATTATGAAGGCAACATTTTGAGCAATTTGAAATTCAAATGGGTTTCAACTCTTTACATTGAATCATGCTTTCCAGAGTGTAATAATAAGGAATTACAATTCCTTATGATATGAGTAAATCGAGTAAGTTACGAGTAGGTATGACTGTGGCCACACAAAGGCGTTTGTTTATAAAACAAAACAGCCGCGTTTCTTGGTCTTGCGTTGCGTATTGAGAGACTATGAAAATAATGGTCTATTAAAGAGCTAGGCAGCTCCTTGTGCCTAGCGCTCCATTGTTCTGTAGTCGGCATTGCACTCACGTGTAGTATGGAACATCTACCAGGAAAATAGCGGGTAATCATTCCACCGATTGTTGACATATTTTTTAAAATCGGTCTATAGTTACGTGTTTCGAATTAAAATGTCTTCTAAACGTTTTATTAAAAACTCATAATTCAGTCGGATTGAGAATTCTTGGGACTGTAGGTGGAAGTTCGTATTGACGCTGATTGTAATAATAACACAATATTGCAGCCTATTTCGCTGTAGAGTGATTTAGATTAGATAGAACCGACAGCAAAATAATGGCTTCCCTTTTTATTTGGTTCCTTTTTAATTCACTTGGGCTCAATCTCAATGCAGGTATATAGCCCCATTAAATTTGAATGTATGTATTCACAATCATTCTTCGCTGAATAAGGGCAGTTGAATTTCCTTTATTAATGTTTTATGATTGTATAGACGCTTGTAATAACGCGACTTATGAACCAAAAATATAACCATTCTTCGGAAATCGTTTTGAGATGGTTTAGATTATAGTATCGTTGTACTGGGCATCCTCATTAAGGTATGTTTTTTATATCAGGGTGAGAGTGGCAGCGTCAGGGGGCGGCCGGCCCGGACGAGATAAAGTATCTTATCATATGCTATCTGGCCAAAGGGAAGCCACTCAATCGATAGCTGAATGAAATACTTGTGTATTATGGGAACATAATGCGAGGAGCTATTACGATTGTTCGATATGATAGATCATGTTTGTGTAATGAAGTTTAATGTAGCATTGTGGATAAATAGGAATGTGATAGGGGCGTTGCTTTTAGGGACTTGCCTTTCGCAGTTTAAATCAATGAGTAAAAGATACATTATTTTACACTCTTAGAAATAGATCGTCTTAATTGAAATCTATAAGTTAAAATTAACGTTTATTCAATAAAATATTATTTAGCTGACACATTTCCTTACATAACGCATGACGATTAATTTAATGACAAGATTATATGTACAAGTGATACGTAAGTACAGATTAGAGATATATCCACGACAATAGAAATTCATTGTACGTAACGTGCGCTTACTGTCGCTCACTGTGACAAGTTTAAATGGTCTAATGGAATGGATGTTTGTTACTGATTGGCTCACAATGCGCCTGAGTGGAGAGTGCTCGGGATCACAATACATAAGTCAAATTGATGTCACAGATTTGTGTGTGCAGTAAGAAAGTTCAAAGACGGAATTTGGTTATTATTCTACAGTTATAGTCGTATGCCGGTTTGTTTCAAATAATTTAAAGCTAGACTAATTGATTGCACATAAGACTCAATCGAAAATTGCAAGAGTAAATTTTGACCGACTTCAGGATACCGCAGCATTAGCTATTGTAACTTGAGAAACTTATGGTTTCTAGACCCATGGAATTGTTAAATATTTTGGATAAACTCATATTTTTGTTAGTTGATATCGTAGTATGGTTACAGCCCTAATGAGTTAACTATAGGGCCAGTTTTCAGAAGTTATTTTCCAGAATATGTAAATAAGAATATCTCAGTAGTTAGTGGCAAGCTAAATTTTAGATTTGTTATGTTTTGTCTACTAGTTTCATAGATATTCAGGTTGAAATTCACAACTGTTTTTGTTAAAAAAAACTGAAACTAATATACGAAAGATAAACAAATATGAAACTAATTAAAATCTAAACATAATACCCATTGTGTAAAACGGAAGTAATAAATAATTTATTAATGTTACCAACTCACCGTTTCATAGCGCGCCTCCATTTTCACTTACGCACAAAACCAATAAAAACAAGAATAACAACGTAAAAAATAATACAGTCCGCGCTGCTCGAGTGCAATTGCATTAGGAGATGCGAAATAAAAACGAAAATAAAAGACGGAGTAATAAAACGGCGCGCGTTATCGCCGCGAGACGTACAATTAATGGAATGTTTGATTTGAATTGTTTTGCGTTAGGAAGCTGGCCGCGGCACCGAGAGTGCGTCCGCGGCGTGCGGAGGTTGGGAGTGATATGGCAGCAGCCGCGCGCTCGTGCCGTGACGTGCTGTGCCCACGGCCCGCACACAGCCCTGCGCCGCGCCGGGCGGGCGGTTATAAGCGCGGCCAGCGGGGCGGCGTCGATAAATTATACGATAATATCGCATTACATACTCATAACTATTAAAAACTGCACTTTACATAACTATTAACTGATAAATATTAACATCTGTTCAAGGGACTGGCCACTTATCAGTTCTCTCTCACAAAATTAATATTGGGCCTTTCGTAATTTACTTGCAGCGCAGTTCATTAAGGGCGTTCGATAATTTTTAATATCCTCGTAAATGGATTATCCCTTCATAAAAATAAAGATCGTAAACGATTTTTATAAAAGAGAGGTCTACCTGTCCCAATCAATATAGAAGCAAGCAAAATGCCGATATGATAATCCTATAAGGTAATAAATGTGTGAGTCAGTATCGAGTAAGGGCGTCGCAAGGCTTCGCCGGTATAAGTAGCGCCGAATTGTGGCTTCATGTCCGAGCGACGATAATCTAATGATTGTGGCGGGATATACCCGATATCTTATTATACTTGTAAATGGATACGTAGCTTTAAATACATTTAGTTTTTGATATTTAGGCAACGGGAAATTACTTTGCGTGAAATTTATACCTCGAAATGGCTGTAATCCAATAAATGTTTGTTTTACTAGCTATAGTTAGTTACACCCAGGTACAACATTATTCACATTTATTTAGGTAGGCTAATGGGGTTTTCTGAGCATATTATATCTTGAAAACACTTCTATGGCCTGAATCTTAGCGTTTGGAATAATTTATACTTCAACAGAATCGAATTATATTCTAATAACTTTGTTTTAAACTTAAATTATATTTGATACTAAAGTAATTTTAGGGCAGTCACACGTTCTGCCATGTATCTTACATGTAACATAGGTAGAGAACATTGAGTTACCTATACGTCATAATATAAACAGGCTTCGCTTAAATTGTAATTTCACGGCTCGACGGAAATTTTCATTGGCGATTAATTCGCGATTTTAGTTGGTGGAGTAGACGCCGCTAGCAAGGGCGCTCTCAGCTTGTCGCTTACGTCATTATTCAGTTGCCGATGTCAACTGTATAACTGTAACAATTAATTTGTTTGTGTTTCCCTTCTGTGAGTTCGCAGCTTTATTTCAAATCTGTTTCGCGATTTCAAAGCTGTTTTCGTATTGTTAAGCAACGTGATAAATAAACGGCCTAAGTCACAATAATGGTTTATATAAAGGATGGGTTTTCCGTTTGACTTTTCACGTGATATGCGTGAAGCGCATGTGATATTAAACTAGCTGAAGGTGTTCAGTTCTTTTACTTATTTCTGGTCACATTGAAATTCGTTAAATCAATCCATATAGGTATAGCTCAGCACTCATAGATGCTTTTATATATAAATGCTCTATCAACATAGCAAATTAATAATACCTATTTAATTGTGGACTTAGCACTTTACACTCTGCGGTTAAGTTGGCTATAAATAGAGCTAACTACTATATTTAGTGCTAAAACAATATGTTTTGTAAAATGATTCATACGAGGGAGTATGAATTCGACATCTTCACTTGAACAATTGTTTGGAATCGCGTATACAACAAACAAATAACTTATCGCGGGGAAAATTTGATTGCGCCGCGTTAACCCGATATGTAGACCGCTGTTTACTTGGTTGATGTCAGTGAGAGAATATGGAACTGTTACGATACTGCCCACCGCATTCAAAAAACAAAGAGCCGACAGCAGTTTCGACGCCGCCGCAAATTGTGACAAATTGTGTTATTGAAATTTATGTCCGGCAGTTTTGAGACATAATTGGATGCGGAGAGTCGGCAGCCATGTTCCCCGAGTGACGTCACGTGCTCTAATGACATTTATTACGGACAGTTCATTGGCGCCGCTCGTCTCCACAAACGTAGTGCTATTTCACATTTGGAAATTAATTTTCGCGGTATTCTGCCGACCAACGCCCGCCGAGGATGCTATGCCAGAGTGGAGCTTAGCTCCGAAATTAAGTTGGAGTTTTGTTTTTAGTCGCTAACTGGATTAATGTTTTTTATAGGGTAGCTCTGTACGGTTGACTTTTCTAAAGATCTCCACCTTTTAAGTTAAGTTACACTTACTTACTGTAGGTGTTGATCAGAATCAGTTTAAGCTTACCTGTAACAAAATAAATTCTAATTAGTACAGTTGAAGATAATTTTACTATATTATTACATACAAGTATAATATAAGTACATGTGGTGTTCGCATCAGCGTGAATCTGTTCCCAATAAAAGCAATAAATCGTAGAACGCGCTAACACAGGTGGCGATTTTTTCCAGCAACAATGCGAAGATTGCGTCTATAAATAACTGCAGTAGTGAGATGGGACAGGACGTCCACTCTGCTCCAAGGCCTTTGACTGATAGCCTGGTAAGCAAGGAGAGATAGGTGGCCTTGATTAAACAATTAATCAAGCTGGTAAATCTTATAAAATTGCTCATGTGTGGACTAAATTGTCTTAGGGTCTACGAATGTTTTTAAGTAGATGAAGTTATTATATTCTGAAAACAATAAGAACCTTTAGGAAAATGCTATCAAAATCTTAGTTTGACGTCTGAAACTGAAGTTAACTTCAGTGAAAAGGTTTTATCTTTTCAGTAAAGCCTTCTTTTTGCGCTATTACGAAACAACAGTGTTTTTCAATCATCAATATATCATGTATGTGGGCGGAGAGGATGAGGATCAAGCCGAAAACATTGGCGAGGAGGAGTCGCTTTCAAACCTGTCAAATGTGACAGGGAAAAGGGCGGGAAAATGTCACTATAATGGATGTGTCACCGGCATCGTGGCATAACGCGACCCGTCGGCATGCACGGCCTCAGATACTCGCACACTCCCTGTGGATTAAGTAATACCAGATTTGATGAAAATTTTAATACCTACGGGCAACAAACAACCGCAGATGGGAAACGGAATTGTACGGACAGCCTAGCTGATAGTTCTTTTATTTAGAACAAAACAAGTCGGGTTTTTACAGACACCGACATCATCAAAGTCCGTATTGAGTTCTTTATAATGGAAAAGGAAAAGAAGGTTTATAACCAACTATAAATCAACTAATCCGACAGTCATACGATAAGGTTCAATTTTATCAGTTTTTAGTTTTTGTTTAACGAATGTAATCCTATAATCAGAGTAATGAATGCGATGGTTCAGTGCGATAGTCAATAACTACGGTTCGGAAAACATGTCCAAACATGATGGATGATGAAAGCCCAATGTGACTAAAGACAGATATTGTAGATGTCTGCTAATAGTCTTATACAAATGTATGGAAAGACGAATTTTAGTTCTTTACTGGTTTTGAGTTTGATTAAAGATTTAAACCTTGCAGGAAAGTTTCCTAAGCAGCAGAATTGCTCTATAAGGCGTCGTCCTAATTGGCAGCGATCGCGCGATGGCGCGATGCGTTTTTCATCTAAGACGTCGTCCTAATTGACAGCGATTGTACGATGACACGATGCGTTCTCGTCGTTCGATGAGTTCAAACATACAGATTTCATCAGAGTGTCCTATTTGAACCTCGCAAGTGAGATAGTGAGATCGTGAGATGAAAAACGCATCGCGCCATCGTGCGATCGCTGCCAATTAGGACGACGCCTAAGACTACTGTCATTCCTTCCTATAAGCTATGAGAGGGTAAAGATGAATGTTATTACGCAAATTACAACTTCAAGCAGTCCATAACTCAAATATACACTTTGAAGCGCCATTGGGTGGAATGTAATGTTCTTCAAAATGTTATACCAAAATTAGGACATGAACACTGAAATTCACTGAGGTAGATCAGTTGATATCATCGAGTTGACATTTACCATCGGCCATATTGGTCGTTATCTGTCACCGCCCCCTACGATCCGTTTCACTTGCAACCCGATAGGGGGCGACACCGGGCGGCGCGACTACTCGCTCCGTAATGGCTACCACGGCCCCTTTTTTATTACTGACCCGCTAGTAAACAGATCATTCGGGTTTGTGGTGTTATAAAAACGAAATTAACTCTGGCCGGTAGATGTCCAGATATTCTCAGTACTTACGGCCCTACTATTAACATAAAATCGCGTGTCACGCACATTCCGCAGTTTAAAGCGTCTCAAAGACATTAAACGCTAGTGTATTGCCTAGTAGTAACATCCGAGAGGTACATCAACTCCGTAATACTCGCATATTTCCGCTAACCCCGGAATCATTCGGATTCTCAGGTGTGTTCGGGCGCCCCACTCCCTAGTCAATATCTTTTGCAAATACGCTGACTTATGAATTTTACTAACTCGCATTCCAATTACAAGTATTCTAACATACTAGTATTTCCTCATGCATATAGTGTGGCTGTACCTACTAATAGTTGTAGCTCGTGCTCATAGTACAATAATGAACAGTTTAGGCATGTGTGGCTGATATGATTAAACGATTCACATTGCTATCATTTCCTATGCGCCATCCGGCCGATGTTCATTATACCTAAGTATATAATATGAGTGCACTGTCGGCACTGGCCCAGTAGGCACGTATGCCGACCACCGCGAGTGGAGCCATTGTGCACTCCGATATTGTGTTAATAGATTAATCCAATCAAAATATTAATTCCACAACGCAGTTCGTTCGTACCTATTTACATTTCAATCGCACGATTTATTCGTTGGATTTGAGATATTCATCGACAATATTCAGATTCAATTCTATTGGGAGACATAAATACGTTTTTATAAAGTATGTTGTAATCCCTATTCGGTTAGACCTTCAAACATTTCTGGAATTATTCGTCTGAGGTTTGTTAAAGAAATCGAAATAAGTTGTCACTTCGAAATCCTGACTTCATGTGTCGACTGAAATAGAAAAAGTTTCAGTATGAAAATCTATGCATATAATTTTATTGAAAGCAGATCGGTGGCGCAACTCGAGTCAGTACGCAACGTGAGCTCGTGGAGGGCCACCTTGGGACCCATGAAAGCCGCTGTTTAAATAAGGGTCTAACTGTAAGGATTGCTCGAAATAGCACTTTGTAACATCATCGCTTGCTCGAGAACATTCTACTAACGGCCGACAAAATAAATTGAGTATGGTTTCGAAGGTGCCGGAAGTTTACTTCTATTGATGGTCACTAAGGTTGCTAAGAAACTGCCCAAGTGCGGACTCGCAATATTACCGACAGATAAGTCTTGGTAATGGATCCAGTTTTACCCAAAAAGGAACTTTAAAAACTAATTATTCCTTTTTTGTACCTATAGGTACTCATTTAATAGTGGTATTGAGAGAATGTCTAAATATAAACGCAAATTGTAAATTATCCAGAGGAAGTGTGGCGGCGCGTGCTCTCCCCAACCCGGCCGGGATTAGAGTCCCAGTTGTGCGTTTGTGCTGTTATTCCAGCATTCACGTATAATATCCCTCTATTGTTTCTACTAGAAAAACCTTTTGATATTCATTTCAAAGCTCTGTGAAAATATAAAAATCTGAACACAAAACGCTTTTAATTGCTAATGCTAAAGTGTAATTGTCATTTTTCAGTTTTTATTCTGGATTCCAACCAGTCGATCATAGAGCTTGTGAACGGTCATTGGGCTTTCCCACAAGACAATTGAGTCTATATGAGATGGCGATAACAGGGGTTAGCATAGATGAAATGAGTCGGGGTCAGTGCGCGCTCTCAGTTCTCAATATTTGCGCTGCAATACAACCTTTTATTGTGAGGATCAACACGCTCGTACCAACATAGGCGTGGAAACGAGTCCGAGCCCTAACCTTTTAATGAATAGGCATCAAATCACATGAAGCGCTCCAAGCTTATGAGAATTTAGCTATTTCCACAAATTGTGGCAACAGTATGTACACAGCTCACGAACTTAGTTGCAGAAAGCGAGACAACATTTTTCTAGTGTCATTTGTTGGAGTCGCGTGGGATTGGATGATATTACGTCTGTGTGACGAAGACGAGCATGTAGCGGAGCACTTCGCAACTGCACCGACGACAGCTGCTCCTCTTTATTTGATTTCCGACTGTACGAAGGAGCATTCAAGTTTTATGTCAACGCTGCGACACATTCGAGCATTTGGAACGAATATCCTCTCTAATGAGGTTTCAGATTTCTAGTTAGAATTCGATTTAATATCTATTCGCACGTGGTTTTCTCATATCTAAACGTTTATCTGCTACTTTACATTTTTCACCTTTATCGAGAGCAAATATCGTAAGTGGGTTCACATAAAGTTGCTCCTGCATTTTTCCTGTACCCATTTCCTACATTGTTTGGTGTAAAAAGGATACGGTAATGGGGTTTGGGTTCGCAGTCGAAAATTAAAGTTGACTAGACTAGCTTTTGCGTATAATTTACCTATTGTGATTTCTGTGGAACACTAATGCGTAGCGGGAAGGTCCACATAGCGGAGGAAGTGTTTCCAGGGTAGGTATAAACAGCGGAGGTTGAACAAACGTGGGTCGCGAGTATTGTGCGTGAGCAATATCGTTTGGGCCAGATGTCGGAGGGCGGGGATGTTTGCGTCTGTGCCTCGGACGGTCAACAGCGGCAGCAAACACGCGTGCGAACGCTCATGTGTCGCCGAACGGCACGCTTGTTGCTATTTTGTATCAATAGAACTTGTGACGCGATCAACGCGTCCAATTTGCGTGCTCTACGCTATGCTATAATGCGAGGCTTTGAAGTGGTTTTCACCTGATTCATGTTTGTGCACGCTTTGCAGTGCCGCTTTGTGCATGCCTACTTTAACATGTTATAGCTTATATTGGTTTGAGTAATTGATTTGTCGACGTGAACGAAAGAAACGCTCATGAGACGGCACTGAGTTATTTTCAAGTTGCGATATATATTTTAATCGGGGTTATTAAACACTATATCATCAATGCATTTGTGTTAATTCAATCATCGAAATCCAACTAAATATTTCAGAACCATTTAAACATAAAGTTATTTAAACTACAACAAAATGTACTGTATAAAAATTCCACGTTTTAAAATAAGCGCACATAAGCTGCATGTTCGTTGATAAGCATGCAAGCGTCCGCCTCCAGTGCATCTATCATCGCGGGTTCAAAGTTCCGATACAATAACCTTGTTAGTTACACGAGCGACGGTTTTTATGTCGCCAACCGAGCCAAATACACACATAACACAAAGATACCGAACTCATACATCACACTTTATGATAAAGGATTATATTTTAAGAACTATTTTATATGAAAAATATAAAGCAATTCAGTGCATTCTAAGCTTGAGTGTTAGGTATGCGAATTCCATATTTGAATATTTGATAGACGCACAGGAATCCACAAACTTACACGCTGACATTTTGATGCAAGGAATGCTGTAATGCCAAGTCCATAAAGAGAGCAGGGAGCAGATAGCTGTAATTCCTTTTTCAAATTGCAGCGCCACGCGCGCTGATGGAGATTCATTGAACCATCGCATCATTTATCAAGCCAACATTTCTTACTCAGTTTTATATAGCACAACCCTAGATTTAAACTTTATCCCACTCACTCGTTAAAGCGCTGCATACTATGATTGCACTCAAATTTTTTGGAGCTTTTTGTTCACAGCGCACAAAACAACGGATGAGTTTTTTTGATTGTTGACTTTTCAATTTAAGTCTTGGATTTCTGTGTATTCAAACCAAAATATAAAAAAAGCAAAAAAAAATCTATTTTTAGGTGCATCGGCCTAGAAGTCGGTGTCTAATGGATGTTACTAAGTTAATTTTGCCACCGACTTCTAGGCCGATGCACCTAAAAATAGATTTTTTTTTGCTTTTTAGTGTTTTGGGAAGTCGGTTTAATTTTTTTGTAAAAAAGTTTTTTATTTAAAGCTTTTCAGTGATACGAATAGTTGTCACTATCCATACAAGTGAGAAGTTCTCATCAATACAAAGAATATAAGTCCAAATACGAGGTATTTTACATATTCAGTTGTCGAGTTCCCTCGACTTACTTTCTCTGGTCTCCATCATCAGGTCAGCTCCAAACCTTCACTGTTGCAAAGGTCTTGTCAATACAAATAATTTAAGCCCAAACACGAGGTAGTTCACATATTCAGTTGTCGAGTTCCCTCGACCCTCTCTGGTTTCCATCATCAGATCAGCTCCAAATCTTCACAGTTGAATAGTGCTTTTAGGCGTACACCTGAGTGTCAAGTTTTTACCCTATGTATGCCTACAACTTTCGAAGGTTGCCCTCGATTTCTCAGGGTTTCCATCATCAGATCCTGACCTGATGACTATGGGACCACCTCGGGAGTATATCCTATCAAACAAAAAAAGAATCATCAAAATCGATTAATAACTGGCGGAGTAATCGCGTAACAAACATACAAAAAAAAAAAAAAAAAAAAAAAAAATACGGTCGAATTGAGAACCTCCTTTTTTGAAGTCGGTTAAAAAGAGTATTTTTGGTTAGTTTTGCGTTTCGTTGGGCGGAGTAGTGGTGTCTCGAGGGTATGAGAGGTCCACTATCTAAGCGGGTTTGGTGGGTATCTGAGCCGCGGTTCCAAGAATAATCAATACTCCTCGCGTAGTGTGATGGTGGAGGAGTTGTCGCTGATGACAGTTGTTTGTTTTATTTCCGCAAGCTCGTTTGGCCCGCACTAGATACAACTTCGCCTTTATACGCAGTCATTTGACCAAATTGACTTTTGGAGTGACAGCTGCCAAGTATCCGCGTGCAACAAACTACAGACAAAATATAAAGTTGTACATATGACGTATACAACGGTTCCTATAATTTGTTCTGACTTCAAAAGTTTTAGGGTGAATTTGTGTGCTGATATATTTATGGAACCAAAACAATGTTATGGGGTGAATTTTAGGTTCAGCCAACATCCTTATTTTCTATTTTCAGACCTTATTATGACATTACATTACAAATCTCAAGTTTTGTGTTCTCCATAAGTTTCACAAGATTTATTACACAATAAGAAACAAACGCGTGAACTTTCGTATTTGAGTTTGGTTTCCTCAACAATATTAAAACAGCGATATACAACTGAGATGTATTGAAAAATCTGAGGCGGAACATCAGTTCACGAAATACAAAACCGGCACACGAAAGAAGTTGTCCGTCGTAGCCGCGGGGCCACAGTGCTACAACTTCGCTCGCTACCAACTGCTACGCGCGTAGCACCGAGCCGCGCCGCCGTCGCGCGTAGCCATGTTAAACTTTCAGCTACTTAGTTTTATTTCACACCCAATTTATTCCCGAGCAGCAATCTAAACGCGATAAACGTAGTTCTTGCTCTTTTATAACCAACCTGTGGGCTTGCCGGCTTACCATAAAAGCTTGTTCAATTTAATTTCGATCTAAAGCTTTAGTAAGTCTTTTTCATTACAAAGTAATTCTAAAATTTATTTTGTTATCGATAACTTTTCCATTCTTGTGTCCGTACTTGTCCATATGCAATAAATAAATATAATAACTGGCAATGTCGTAAAGCATAAAAAACATAAAGACGCAATATTGGTTTAAACATAAAACCGCGGTTGATGTCTAAAAAACCCTTAAAAGTAGTATCAGTCCAATTTCCCTATTGGGGTTCAGAGTGTCACCGCATAAAATAAAAATACCTACATAACAGCCACCCCCCGCGAGTGAGGGGGGCCGAGGGCGCGGGGGTGGTACTTGTAATAAAAATTCGTTAATACTTTATTTACTGTATTAGTACACGTACGAGTATTTTCGCTTCATACGAAACGATCAATAAACCTATGCGTCTTCAACTATTTATTAGGTTTATGGGGCTACATTTTTCCCTTACGGAACCAGTAAGGCTTTCAGCGGAAACGTGACGTCGGATATATGGTGGAAAGTCAAAATAACATGTCTCTATAATTTATTAGTTTGGTTAAGGTTAGCAACACATTTACATATCTGTTTGACAACTCATTACAGAAATGTGCGAATATAATAAAAAATCTTAACTAAACAGACAACTTAATTACGTTTTAATATCCAAAATAAAGATCCTTTACAAGCAAGATTAGGCGGGTTTAAAAGCATTAGGGGTTCAGCAAACAATGCAGGCGATTATCTAGTGAATGCTTGTCAGCAGCATCGGTCTCCGAGTTATTGTAATATGTAAACGAGTCTACCCACCGTCCCGTCCGTCCGTCCGTCCGCCACTTAATTGTCCACGTCAATATTAAACTTAAATGTTTGTCATCCCTGCCATTTGCAAAGTAAGTATAGTGAGAATTAAACGCCCATGTAAGGATAAAATCGGTGCGTTCGTGATAATCCGCACTCATTTTATAAAGAGCAATATGTTTAAGTCGTATGTTGATGGAATTTGTTTACAACGGATGCCAAGTTGACTCCAATTATATTATTGAATTTATTTCAAAGAGCTCTATAATTGAGTATTTACCTGAGCTGTATATTTATGAAATAAATATTTCAAAGCGCACCGCTACAGTCAGATTAATTTTCCAATCATTGGTCGTTAGAAATCGTATTGAATAACCAGAAGCAGTATAAATGCGGCTGATAAAGTACTTAGAAGATATATCGATAGTTTCTGATGGCGGTATAGAGTTCATTCAACTTTAATTGCCTCGTTAGATGGCTCAGACTGAAAATTTCCACGACAATAATTTTTCATTTTCAATAATGTTACAGACCTTTCGAATCACTGACTAATGGCTCGGTTATATTTCAAGTAGATATAAAATAAAGCAATCTGTTAGATGTGTGGTCTAAGACGGGGTTATTATAAGTCATATTCTTAAAGAAGTTACTCTTTTGTTATAGTCCGACGTGCTCCGATGTGTTTGTCGCACAAAGTGCATAAAAGTAACATTTGGTCGTGCTGTTGAATATGCTCGCGTAGTTACACAATGCCACACCGCAGGTGTCTGGCGGCAGGTGAGCACTAAAAATTCTCAGGATCTCGTGACTCAGCGTAGTGCCAAACTGCTTACAGAATACATATTTTCCATCAAACATAGATATGTAAAACTTTTTTGGGGATGACATACAAATTCAATTTTGTTTTATGTATGCAAGTATTCGAGCAGCCCAAAAAATTAATTAACTTGTTTGCCGACCACCGAAAAAACCCGCCATTAATGTCCTTAATTTGACAATTAAATTTTAATTTGATTGCGGCTGTGCGGCTTGTGGCACTGGCTACACCTGCAGGTCTAAGTAAAATGAAGTAATTCGAGTCGTTGCGGCACGTCCCCGGCATTACTTACCATCTAGCAACAATTTGTTTTTTCCCACCCTCGAGAGAAACTCGAGCAAGCGCGCCCTGCTTTTTAGTCCCAATTTATTCTTCCAATAAACTTTTCCGCTTTGCTTTTTGCACAGAAAATGTGCCTAAAATATTTAAACAGCTTATGTTTTCGTTCGCATCCTTATGTTACTGCTTATGAGCTCAGTATTACTCGATGATAACTTTCGCAAACTGTTAATGCCGTTCGTGCCCATCTACGTTATGTAACCAGAATCACGGAACAATGTCTAAAGATACTGACAACTTTGTTGCTATCACATTATATTTTTTGAATTTTCTGCTTAGGCCTTAAGACTTATTTCAAGCCATTAGGGAATGCATAGCAGAATTTGAAAAATGAAGACGACAATCTATGACAATCAGTATTTGAGGGAACCTATGCGGAGAACGGTTGTACGCCCAGTGGCTCGCGACTCTAACGGGCCGTGACAATCGCTTCCATGCTAAATGTCATGGTGGCCATTGTTCTACAGCGCCCCCCTCACCCCTTGAGTTACCCGTGCCACCCTAACTTTCCCTACTGAAGCACTGGCATTTATTCCCCACACCCTTACCTCCGTTAATGAAAAATGTAGGGCTCGGGATATTGATTATAGTTTTTACTCGTGTTTGCTACGGTGAAATATTTCAGAGTAATTCTGACGCAGTACAGGGAAAGTTTTGCAATTAAAAACTTCAATAAGTTTGACTTACGTTTAAACCAAAGCTGAAATGGGCCAATGTAAGATATCTTCTCATAACAATCTGACACGTAACAGATAAGTAATTCAAATTACTTTTTCCTTTAAAAACAGTTTTACGTAATAACTACTTTAGTTGCCTGATTCGAGAATGTCTGACTTTCAGACGAGTTAAAGGGTTCTCTGTTTTGATAGGTACTAAAAATGTAATGGAAGTTCTGAAGTCACGTTAATCATGTCTAATAACCTTTATTACCGACTTAAGTTAATTATGACAGTGAAATAGTGAATTTAGTGTGTTCAAGTGAAGTAAAAGTGGGGATGGGGGATATTAACTTAATATGGCGGGGGCATCACGCCAATTTGTTCGAGACGAACCTCTAGTCTGCTTGAGTGCTGGCAATATCAGGGTTGCTATCTTATTATGATAATCTTTTAGTTGCGTGAGATAGGATTTTGAACACACTGATTTTTCTTCCATTTGAAAAAGATTTACGATATTTTTTTTAACTTTTTAAGTTTTAACTTAATTAAATAATTTTCACGCTTTACATGAACAATGTACAATTGCTCAGAAAGTACCTTCCACACATTTATTTTACGTGGTTGTGTTAATGTGCTAAAAATCGTTGGCAATATTAAAACATATTCACGCTTGTGTTATCGAAGGAAATCGATCGCACAGTAATTATAGATCGGTAAGACCTTTAGCTTAAAATGTGCACATACACGGAGACCGATAACATGCCGCACACACACATACACACTACACAGACGTATTTGTGTTGACGTCATGCACGCACACAGAGCAAGCGGCGACAACTTCATTAGGAAGCCATAAGGCGGCGTGAAGAGGCATCACACGATAGTCCTAAACGTACGCAGTAAATTGTTCACTCTACTAAGTTATGTACGCGCTTATGTTTACTTATTCGATCCCATACTCACTAAAGGTTTTTATAACCGGGGACTCAATTACGACAAAACTCGCACTAGCATTAGCATTGCAACAAATTGAATTCATAATTGATTGTAACAATATTGTTACAGTTTCACATCTCATTAAATTATGTGTTATAAAATGGAGCGCAGTATTACCATTACCGTCCAATGCCGCCTCATTATTTATTCATTTACGGAACAAAAACATTTGACTGCATTTGCAGACTGACTGTGTCAACATGAATATTTCTGCTCGAGAGCATTCTTTGCATCGTATTTTATGCGAGTACTTGGTTTCGTCCATAAAAATCATAAAACGTAGTAAGGGCGGCCCCCATTTGTTCCAGTGTTTGCATACGATACAAACGAGTGAAGACAACGATGTCCTTTACAAAGATCGTTGGCCGTCGACAATAAAAGTGTATTTGCGAAGAAATTTAATAAAGTGGAAGTGGACTGCTATTAGGGCGCGCCCCTGAGACTGCGTTCGTAGGTGTACCGGAGCTCTGCGGCCTTGTTATTCCACCAATGATAATTCATATTTATTTTGTTGCGCCGACGCGTCTACCAACACTTGTCTCGCACTGTCGGTATCAGCCGCGGGTATCGGCGCTCAGATAAATATTGTCAGCGGAAACGTTATTATTTAGTTCAGTTTTGTAATTTATTATAATTTATTTATATAGAAAAGATAACCGATTAGAGTATTGTGTGTAGCTGTTTTGCGATAAGCTGTTTGTGCTGTTGCTCATTACGTAGTGTATATATAGTTTTATTTATAGTTAAAATAAATATTTAAAATTTATTTTTATGGCTGTATTAAGTGTTGAGGAAAAACTTACGACATCTGAAGTTATTTATTTATGTATTTCTAACACATATTTATCCTTTTGAGCTAGAGATTTAAAATTATATTTTATTTAACATTATTCAATTAAAACTAAATGTTTGGTAAGAAAATGAAATTAATATTATATTGTTAACTACTTCGGGATTCAAGCTTGTGTATGGATAACCAGTTTGTTAGTTTGAACTAAATACAATCAGAAACTTCCGTAGCACGTTCGTAGCTCCGTAGCACTCGTAGCAATAGCAATATCAGTCTATCTCAATATTATTTTAGTCATCACTTTAAACTTTGATTTAAAAAGTATGGAAGATGGTAAGAGTCCACTATTTCGTAAAATTGAATAAATATTATAATGAAAGTAACCTTTTAAGAAATTTAAATTATTGAAGGAACTTCATCCATCCTCCGAGCCTTTTTCCCAATCATGTTGGGGTCGGCTTCCAGTCTAACCGGATTCAGCTGAGTACCAGTGCTTTACAAGAAGCGACTGCCTATCTGACCTCCTTAACCCAGTTACCCGGGCAACCCGATACCCCTTGGTTAGACTGGTGTCAGACTTACTGGCTTCTGACTACCCGTAACGACTGCCAAGGATGTTCAATGACAGCCGGGACCTACAGTTTAACGTGCCATCCGAAACACAGCCAATGGTGTCTAAGATATACTTAGAAAGTACATACAGACTTAGAAAAGTTGCATTGGTACTTGCCTGACCAAATTATTAAAGGAACTTGATGGTAATAAAATAACCAATTACCTATAATGGTGCAAGTTCGAAGGTATTTCCAAAGCAGTTTCGTCCAAAGAGGTTTAGTACGTAATTTGAATTTCCTTCGACGTTATCCATGAAGGTTGGTTCACTAATTCCAATATGTGATGGCGCCGACGCGTCGCCCTACTTGTTGCGCAGGCCACGCCGCTCAGTATTTACGTTCAAACAAAACAATATCGACTCTTTCGTTAAGCACTCTCGATTGTTATGTCTCTATCTACATATTAGACGCTCTGTCGTTTAACACGTACCTAATATTAGTTTTCTGATGTTTTTGTTATAGATGGCTTGGCGTGTAGCTTTGCAATATTCTTTTTACTGGAGCTAACAAAGCCTGATAAATCCCTAACTAACTAAGTGTATAGGATAAATTTATGGCGTCCACTCACAAATGAACTTCTCGAATATTCGAGAAAGCACGTTAAGGGTAATAAAAGACGGTCGCTCGTGTGTAATTTGCGCCTTTGCTCAGGTCATCACGACCAGATTGAAATTCCTTTCGTAGCCACACGTCGGCGGCTGGCTGGCGCCTGCCTCTACTTGTTGCGTTGTGAAACGTCATAACTACCCCTTACGTGAGGATATTATGCGATAGTTTGTTTTATTTGCGTCCCACTTATCAACCACTATCTACGTAATAGATAACGGGATCCCCTGTTGTTGGAATGTTGACATTCACTAACGACTGATAAGTTGTTTTGAATAGGCGGCCACCGTTCCACGTCATTTCATAGATAAATATTGTAAATACCTCTGTAAATAGTTTCAGTCTAAGTTTAGTATTGATCTGATTAATATGTCTAGAAAAAACAGAGATAAAGTAGTCTCGTCCACGCTTTGAAAGTTAAAGTTTACAACTGAGTTTAGAAACAATTGCGCAAATGGGATTTTGGATTCTTTGTGTTACTGCATAGCGCATGCTGGGAGCTCTTGAAAAACTCACTGAAAATAGTCTCGACAAACGTCCAACCTTTGATTTATCTAAACTAAGACAGATTTGCAAAGTTATTACTAAGTTATCATTTAAGGCTTCGAGATACTCAATATATTGTTAAAGTTCTCTCTTTTATTGATGTCATTGCAAAAGTCTCACAGAATGATATGCTCAAACATAAGTCGAGTTCGAAAGCGTCCTCGCTATACAGAAAAAGCTCAAAGCTTTTTAAATTCAATAAGGCAAGTCGAGTCGTGAAGCCGTTCGGCGCTCCTATGTGAAGAAGTAAGTAAATGAACTACACGTCAAGTAAATAAAACCAATTTGCGTCGTCGAAGCTCCAATCAGCTACTGAGAAGTGGTGTTGCGAGGCCGTGCGAGTCGCGACAAACGTGACCGTCTGATTAATGGCGGAATGTGCACATGTTATTAATTAATTAGTTGCTACAAATTAATATTGTGAGGCTTGCAGTTGACGTGAGGCTGCATCGCGCCGTCGCCGACATGCGTCACCGCGTGATTGCGCTTTGCGTCACTGCACCGCCGTTTAATTAAAGAAGACTTACAGTTCGGCTGTGCATGTTACCTATAACGGCTATGAGTGAAGGCGTCGCCGAACGACTGAATCCTCACAAATGTGTTACCTTTTAAAGTGAAACGTTCTTTGCATAAGTGTGAATAATTAGTTTTCTATTTGATTTTCAAGGAGTTAAGTTTTAGGTGGGACGCGAGAGCTTTAATGTTTTGCTTTTGTATTTCAAGGCAAAAATATAGAAAGGTTGGCTTTCTCGCAATATTGAAAACAGCAATAGTGCCAGCTAGCAGTATAAGTAAAAACATAAAAATAAAATTCTTTACGATACTCGAGATGGAAATCTCAGTATGTATGAACGAAAAACAGTCATTCTTAAGGGCAACGAAGCCCCGAGCGGGCACTTAGCTTCGGCTATTAAGGGCGCTGTGACCGCCAGCGAGACGAAACGACGAAAACTATAAAACCGTTAAAGCAACGTTTCAGCAGCCGTAAAGAGCGTCGCAAGATCTGTTGACAATGTCGCCCCAACCCGCCATAAACCGTATGCACCCGGCGAAGCAGTAAAACTTAATGGCACTCTGATTAAACTTATCTTTGGGGCTAGCAAATCACGACCTCTAATAAGCGCTCATTCGCCAAATCCTACACTTTTTAGTAGTTGCATAGTATTAAAACGCTTTGAACCAAGGATTCCGGGCGAATATGTCAAGTGTGGAGCTATGGCTTCTTGGCGCGGCGCCCGCCAGCTACCCGACATTGGTTTGTTGTCCTAATACGTTTACTTGTGCATCGTACAAATAGCTACACTAAATGCTTTAGGATGCTCTATAAATCGTGCGGTTTGTACACAGCTAAAGCATTGTGTAGTTTTATTATTTGATTCATTAGCATACTATTTCCAAGTCTGTTTCCTTAAGTATAATTTGCATTTGTACTGCTTCAGACTTGCCAAAATATAGGAAAAGGTTTTAAGTTACACTAACGAATATAAAGTAACAAGTGTTTGGCTAGAGCCAAAGATAAGATCTCTCTAAGCGGGTAGACTAACGAGGCGTAACTTCAAAATACTTTCATTTAAAGTGAGCGCTCGCGATATCCAGTACAGACGTCTTTATGTATAAACTTGTATACTTAGCGACGACTGTATGATCACACTGAGACACAAAAAAGTGGAGATAGTGCGGGGTAATGCGGGGTAATGCGGGGTCGCATAAAACGACGAGGACTCTCAAAACGCTTTACAAGTGCTGGAAGGATGTTATAAAGGTTTTACGATCGCGTTCCGTCAGAGAACGTTGCATTGGCCTTAATGGACGACCTAAGTGCATAGGGACATTCATGACAGCGGTAAAGCAGTAAGAAAACGTTTGCAATACGAATGGTTATACCACTAACGGTTCATTAAAGGGGAATAAACGTGACCGCAGTTGTCGGAATGTTTGTTACGTTCACAATTATGACCGACGCGGCCCGAGATGGCTCGCCTCTTGTTGGGCCAGGAACCAAGATACTGAGACGAGTCTCTCAAAGTAACTTAATTGTTGCGCAAAAAAACTACGAATATTATTGCTTGCTAACATTTTACAGGCTTTTTCACATTTATTGTTGAAAACTAACATTAAATGCGATGAGTAGTGGTTCTGTTACCAAAATGAACGATTAACGTTCGCTTAACATGTCCATTATGAATAAACTGAAATAAAACGCTAAACAAATAGTATGTTTAATAAAAGCTTTCGACGCATTGCTCTCGACTCGACATTTGATTTACTTTGTGTTGAATGAAACGTCTATCTCGAGTGATTCATCACATTGAACAATAATGAGGGAGATTCAGTTCGGAAGTAAAACAAATCTACGTCATCGATTAGTAATTCGAGACTTTGGGGTTTATTCCATTTTTCCATTTACCAAAGGCAAATGAGAATTTAATAGTTATGTAGCACGATCATGTTTCCATAAGTGGTTTTCATTGTTAATTGAACCATTATTCACATTATGCAAAATGTCACGATTTCAGACCTTGATTATTCTAATACATATTTACTCTTTTTTTCAAAGACTGAAGTTTACAACAATTTCCTAAATTCTGGTAATTTTGTCGAAAACCTTTTTACTTTACAATTGAATGCAAATTAAACCCTAAACCTTACCAATATACCCTAAATCAAATAGTTGAGCGATTTAATTCCCACAACCTTTTATTTAAACAATAGAGTGAATAACTATTAGATCGGATCGTAACTACTCAACCGCGTCCACTCGTAACTCTGCCCTTTCCAATCCAATTCCATAAAACACAGCGCTATTTCAAGTTTCAATCAACATGTCCCGGAATCGTTTTACTGGGTCATTGTACCAGGAACACAGAGAGTCGCAGGTGATGTAGGCTTTGTATAGGGTGTGCTAGGCAATGGCTAGACAGACGTCGGCGTCGAGCTTGTTTTAGCGTCTGATCGATACGCGCGGCCCACCGCGCCCTACTTTGCTGCTGCCCACAACTCTATTTTCTTTTGCCCTTTATTTGAATACAACGATGAATGTATTATGAACAAACCCATTGCGATTACGTACCTCATGTATTCTATGTAGTTGAAACAAAATAGTAATGGAAGATATTATGTTCAATAAATAATTCAACGTTTGCAAAAGGAATAGGAATCGCCCGATAAAATTCCAATGAACATTCTGAAAACAGGAGTAAAAGAAATTGAGCGTCGAAGGAATGTTGATGTATGTATAATTCGTCCTTTTTACGTTTTTTTTTATTCAAGTAAAGAATCGTCTTGATTTTAAAGAGAGAATAAACACAACGGAAAGTTCCGTATAAAAAGGAAACCGACCACAACTTTATACGCCAAAAAACAAAGTGACAGAAGTCAGCGCTGTAATGCCGAGCTCAACAGCTAATTACAAAGCATAGGAGCAAAGCTTGGCGCGGACATTATTAAGTAGGTACTATGAACCCTCCGCTTTGTAAACGGGAAAGTAGGTAGGAATCGCCCGCATTTTTGGCATACTTGCGACAACCAGTCTAGAAAGTGTCGTTTGAGAATTTATGGTAAAATGTAAGACCCTGACAAATGAACTTTACGCAGTTCGACGGGACGTGATGCCAAAGACAATGTGAATGTAAAATAGATCCAACAACATAAATTCTCGTTTTCTCTAAATACTGAAACAAGCGTGAATGTGGATGTATATGAAAGCTATGCAAAAGAAAAGTGACTCCCATAAAGGCAACACGAAACCGAAGTTTTGTAATAAAACGTATGAGGAAGCCCTTTACAATAATATGTATGTAATCATTATGTGAAGAGTCCTAACGCAGCAAGAATAAAGTTGTCTTACTTAAACATGATTGCAAACGCGTTTTATAAACAAGTTCTTAAACCGAGCCCGGCATTGTATGGTGACTTGTGAGCGAGTTTAGTAATAGAATCATAAGTCGGTGGTTTCTCCACGCGTTGTGTGCAGTGTTTCTGCGCGTCTTGTAAAAGTTTTCCTTTACGAGAAAAACTTTTATAATTAAAGGACATCAAAGAACCGCCGCGATGGGGTTACACTTTGGATCGTTATTCAAAGAGGCTGTAACCGAGATAAGGGATCTTTTGGCGCCTTTTCAATGGAAGTTTATTTTATGAACTGTGACAAGATAAATTTGTTATTAATATACGTATAAATATTGTTAAATGTTTTTCGTGAATTATTTTTTTTAGTTTTATTTAATGTACGTACCTACTTTATAGCGATATATAAGATACAAACCAGAACGGCCGTGTAGTAAGTACTCAATTGGCAAACGATCGACTTACGACGTTACTTAACAGCAAGCAAGATCAATAAAAGTGTTTGTATCATTCCCTTATCATTTACATTTTGCGTTACAAATAGCATCAGATAAACACGTGCTACACTACGGAACCGAGTAGGCATCGATAGAATCAGTACGTACATGCGAAACATCCGCTCGATGAATGCTAAAGACGTAATCGCAATGATAGCCTTACACTGATGCATTTGGACAATATCGTTACGTCTACATCAGTAGTGGAACAGTAATCAACTCCCCACTGGCGACTGCAGAGTAATTGATTGGTCTCAGACGCAGACAACAAAAGATAATACCGAGTCTCGTGGTAAATGGATTTGTCAACTGCTGCGCCAGTAATTAAATAAATACACTATTTGTTTCTTTTCTCTTGTACGGTTAGTTTACATGCTGACAAGTTTTATCAGCGGTCGTATGGCTTTTGTCTCGGCGAGTAAATTACGAATCCTAATTGTTCGTAGGATACCTCCTAGGTGTGTCTTGTAAAGTTTAGTGAACTCTGCAGTTGTGAGCATCGAGTAATGAGGTACTGACCGCAAACGATGAACGCCAGCGATACTTCATGTAGCCGTAATATATTTTGAACTTCACAAAAAATAACCAGCTATTTTTGGAAACTGGAACAGACCTATCATGGATGATGGAAAATTTATATAGAGATACAGAAAACTGAGTGAAACATTAATTAACCTTTCCGTTTTATATTTTCATCAAGAATATAAGGAAAACGGATAAATACGTATTTGAACTTACTCGTTGCGAAATCAGTTTTTATAGTTATATTTTCGGTTGTTACATAATTCACTCAAATCTCTGGCTTTAGGGTTGTGTTTTTCAAATTAGTAGAGATAATAAACAATAAACAATTACCGACAGGAAAAGTGATAAAATCAAGAATATTTATTATGTTCATTTCTATGTTATAATGTTCATTTCCATATTATAAAGATGGTAACGATATCAAGTAGTAATATGGATCGTATTACATATAATTCTAGTAGGTAGTTGGTCGGTGGGGGAAGGGGGAAGGACATCAATCACTGAAACCTTTTTGTCAAGTTGCCACTTCGACACGTTTCCCCAATGTTATGGTTAATTCAAGTCGGCGTAGTTCCAGCTTTTTGATGTTCTAGGGTTGAAGTAAACCTATGTGATTATAATTATGTTCTTTAGATATTTATATTATTTATAGTAATTTTTAACTCTTGTTTATGAATTTGAGATGGAACTGTCACCAGGAGATCGATAAACTTTATAGTGGCTTTTAATCGTTATTATTTGCAAATAAAGCATGATAATGCAGCGACACCCAGCGCCCGACGCCCACTGTCCGGCGTCCGGCGCCCCACCTGATCCCTTTATATGCTCTCAACCTTTAACTTTTTAAAAGACCTTCTCTGTCTACCGACAAACAATTTAACAGTATAACTTCGTCGAATAGACTTTTCGGAGGAGATTTGTTATTCACTCAAAAGTTTTAAGTGGCTGTGAAACATCGTTGTCAAAGAATTAAATAAACTACTCGCTTTAAACGATTTGGTGCTTTAAAGTTGTTACATAAGGTGTATAATTGTGTGTAGTTTGTTCGCGAACAGTTGTTAGTCGACACGTCGATCTCGGAAGTTCCGCCGTCAGGTTGTGGTGAATCGAGTGTATTTCACTTGACGGAATGTACGTAGATGTTTGTACTTGTCGCCGATCGGGTTAGACAAACTTTAATAGATGTACCTAGTTTAAGCCTGCCTCACCTTGTATGTAAAAAGTCATAAATATTCTTGACGTAAGTTTTGCTTCATATGAGTTTGTAGTAGATGTCATTTGATGAGTTCTCTCGGTACGAACAGCAGACAGGCTTGTCCTTACATAATCATGAGTTCATTCAGAAAAGTTCTTCCCCTTTTCTTTGAAAGAGTCTGCACTATCTGAAATATTACCAGTTCTATCAGACGGCTCAGCTTTAATCTATAAGAGCTTGGATTAAGTGGGATGAAGTAGAACAGTTATAAGTCTTGCCTGTTGGAAAAAAGGCGAGTAGTTTTTCAAAAATTGTATCCTCGCGTATGTTAGAGAGAAGGCTTAATTCTTCGTTATTAAGAAAGTCGATGTTCAATAAGAGCTGGGTGTAATAGCCCCCCGGCGCGCTGCCGGCCCCTCCATTAGGCGCGCGTGTTGCTGCGGAACCCTGCCGCTGCTCAGCGTGGCGCCACACACTACCCACTACTTTAACTACTTTCTTTTTCAGGGATAGTCATGGCGAATAAATGGTATTAGCGCTATGATTAGGTATTATTTTGTAATTTCAAAATGAAACTGATGGCTACAAATATTATTTCGCAAACAACAATATTCGAATAAACAAACATCCAAATACGTGGAAACGTTTCGCAGTCAGTTCAGTATGCTATTCTAACATTTATCACGAAATACACGGTACGGCAACCGGTTACTCGGTAACGTAATCTGTGAAACGTAATATAATTTTATTTTAAAATTACAAAAAAAAAAAACGGGCCACGTTACCGAGTGCCGGTGTAACTCGTTAGTTTCCACGGACACGGCATAATTGTGATAACCGCATTTATCCACGTCCGTGGAACTCTTGAATGTAAAACTTAATTGAGTTATTTTCTCCGTCGGCCGGCACGTCCCGACGTGTGTACCACTCTACCTGCAACGCGATCTAATACTGAATATTAAAATGGAAAAAAAAAACTCACAAACTCTGTTTACAGGTGAACTGTATCGGTATTACGATTTCCGTTATTTCGATGACACGCACAGATCATTAAAAGATTAAAGATACTCCAGTGAAGAGGCGTAAGAAGCTTGCATGAGTATGAAGGCAGTGGCGACGGTATCAATGGCAAGTAGACTGCGCGACGGACGGTGAGTTAATGCAAAAATGCATAAGAAGATGGATTTTCATGCTCAAAGAATTCCATTCACAACGTGCCAGTGTCTGCTAGATTAAGAACTTTACTGCGATGAATAAAAGTTGGAATAGAACTCATTTTGAATTTTAATCGCATAATATTGGGTCGAGTCCTTAAAAGCTTTTTGTTGGCTGTAATGGCTACACAGAATATTGTGGAGAATTTTTGTATAACAGTGATATAATTATTCTAATTTAGTATTGCAGCAACAATTGTTAATCTCTGTTATTTATTTGAAACGATTTTTGAAATAATATTATAACTTCCATACAACCATCGTATTTATGAGTGTACAACCAAAAAAGAATAGCCATACAAAACATTCCATCTCAGAAAATAACAGTAAAATCTTCGTAATGAGAAGGGTCTGTTAATTTCTAGCGCACACATAAGATCCCCGAGTTTCTGTTTCCGACTGTGTGGCGTCTAATTACAAATGTTGAATGGAACTTTTTGTTCGGCCAGATTGTCGCGCCACCGAGTTATATTCACTTCAAATTGAATATTAAATTTCCATTGCAATACGAGGAATTTTAAATTCGTTAGCTGCACAGTTATTTGGATTGTTTTTACTGCACACTCTAATTTTACTAGCGAGCTTTCTGCATACCTGTTCGGAACAGAATATAAAATTTAATGTTCGGTATGCAATGATATCTACGCGTGTAACCCAACTTGCAAAACTCTACGTAAATACGTGGTAAGAGTATGCGATATGGTTATACGCATTATGTAATGCAAACACATAATATGAATGTGCTGAGCGCATGTACAGCTGCAGCTATTTCGGCATAATCCGCAGCATCCTATTTTGTGGCGGCTGCATAGCGTAATAATGTCAGCTATTCGGTGGGCTTCGTCAGCGCTCGGCTCTCGAGGCACTCGAGGCGGCTCGAGTCTCGGGCTCAAGGCTCGAGGTGGCTCGAGCCCGCGGCCTGAGAGTGCTGGCGCGGCGGAAGCGGGCCCTTACGTGCTTGTCGTCACGACACGCCGCCTTTGTCCACCCACTAGGCTTATTTGCTGAACAATGAAAAAGACGAAAGCCTCCGACATATTTCTGCAAAGCTTATGCGATGACTCGAAGGAAAAAGTTATTTATCGCGTAAAAAATATGCCATGATTATGAAATAATAGACGCCGTTTCCTGTCAGTTTCGAATTCATTGTATTGATTGATGAAAAGGCTATTATGAGATTCCGCCAGATTTTGGGAATTTTTCATTTTCGTTTAAAGGCGACTCTGCAATAAATCGATTTCGGGTCCAATTTATCAAGCGTTCTAAATACTTGTCTAAGGCAAGTCGTGTCTGTGAAATTGAGAGGAATATCGAACACGGTGGAAATTATTTTAACATTCTTACCGCATGACGTTCTAGAAGCGAGCGACAATTAAATTCAGCGGGTGTGAGCTCTAAGTGGGTACGTGTTCCTTTAAAATGTTATTAAGGTAGAATCTTGATTTGATTCCGAAGACTACAGCGGCAACATATATAATACGTAGCTTTATAATTTGCTGAAGGAAGTACATTTGAAGCGATCAACATTGATATTGGTGAGGTTTTTGTGATTAGATACGCGTTTCAATTTCTCAATTCAGTCGGTCCGTCGGAGCGCGTGAGCGATGCGCACGTCGAACTAGCGTGACAGCCGCCCCCTTGTGGCTTACACACACTGCTCCCTAACACCCAGTGTCGTACAAGAATCATCCTACACTATATTACATTCTAAAAAAAAAAAAATCTTAGCTATAATAAGCAGGAATTGATACAGATGATGGCGTAAGAGATTATTATCGTTCCACGGAGTCTTAATCTTTACCTGAAATGCCAAATTAATAAGGTATCCGTAAACTGAGCTGCTGGTAAATTATTTATCGAAGGTAGCTGGATGTCCTAAGTAATTTGGAATTCAGCGTTAATGATTTGTTGGATAAACCTCACATGGAAAATCTAAACTTAGGTTTCTATCTTTTTAACAGGCAATCGATATGACAGTTACATTTTTATAGGGATGACTTTTCAAAGTTTATTTTTCAATGCAGTAGTTCCGTGCCCATATCAAAGGAGCTGTCATGAATTTATGAAAATAATGGCACGCGATCGGGTTTTCTACAACTGTCATTGTAGAATAACCATAGTCACGGAATACCTAAATATTGCTATTGAAATGTTTTATGTGAATATATGATTTGACTGCGATTTGCATCCGTGCTTTCAGTTCTTTTTTTTCAATGCGACAGATTTTACCATCGCCATACCTGCGTTCCGGTATCGGTATTTAAAATCATGTCAAATCAAGCGATTTTAGTATGGAGGATCGCGCAGGAGAGCACTCGAAGCGGCCGAAGGGTCGGGAGTGCACTTGTGGCGAGCCCGTCACATTATTCGACCTACTTAGAGGCGGCAATAGACGCCGCGAGCCCGAGGTGTCACCCGAAGCCGCCTACTTGATATTGTCGTGCGACGTGGACGACTCCTGTTCACATCAACGAGTATTTTTGTCTTTCTTTTGTGAACGCCACGAAATTATAAAAATCTGATAGCCGCTGTAAAGTTCTTCAACTTCAATTGAAAAGTGACAACGCTTTGTATATTTATTTTCACATTTTCCTATCTTCAATCAAGGAATAAGGAATATGCTAAAAGAATGCAGATACCTACCTAATAATCGTAAGTCACACAATACAAGTTACAAAATGTAGCGTCTTCTACACGCCCACAGAGGAGCTCTGCTTACATTTGTAAAGAGGGTATAATATTAAACGTAAGAAAATAAGGCTTCAACGAAAACGAATTGAAAAATTCAGTCGAGTGAATTACGGGATAGCTCCTAATGCCAAGATTAAGCAGGATTGCCTCTGCTTGAATATTTCCCTCTTTCTGTAAATAAAACACCCACATCTATTGGGTTGGTAAATTGAGAGCTCAGCAAGACAATTTACTTTTATAATTTTCTTTTTGTATCAAAATCTGGTCAAGCATATTGCGTTAGATGATAGGAGCGGTTCGATATCGGTCGGCGAGTGACAGCGGCGGCCATATTGGTCGCATAAATCAAGCGGGGCGGCGAAGTGACACCGCGCACCGTAAGCGATCGAGTGTCACCCGTCTAGAAATAAAAGCAAGAAAATTTTTCACTAGTTGAGCGGTTTACTCCGAGGCATGCGGTAGAATTTGTCTCGTCTGCTACCCACTTACTTGTTGTTTATGTTTTGTCTTCTAATTTGGGAGACTCGGTTACTTAACAACTTGGAACTTTGTTTATCTACGTTTGTGCAAAATATTAAATGTTGTGTTTTAGTTGCACATCATTTTATTCACCCATGCGCATTCCCGGCCTATATTATATTACGTACTGGATAGCTACTCCTGGTCTAAAGAAAAAACTAAAGTTCGTACTTATAAATATCATTTTTAAGTTAAATTTAACAAAACATGTTTTATAAAACATTTCTTTTTGTTTAATTTTCAGCATTTTTGTGATTTCAGCACAACTCAAAAACTCTACGCAACACTTATTTGCAGAGTTTATTAGAAACAATCACGTTTGTTCGGCTTCTAAGCAACAGTTTGAAGTCCTTAAAGTTGCTCATTTGTTTTTCGTTCTTTCTTTTAAATTCAAAAATAGAACCTTCGTAACGTTCTGCAAACAGAGACTCCACAGACTTTGCTAGAGTAAAAATTGTAGAAGCGTACAGACAGGCACTTAGTTTTATTATATTAGTATAGATTACTAAATCAAGTCTAGCTGCATTAGCGATGGGAAAGGATATCGATACGCGCGCCGGCGTCGAGTTTCGCGCGGTTGCATGTTAGCCGCAAGTTATGCATTCCCAGTACATATTACTGTTACAAATCAACACACACGGGAATTTGTTGCTACTTATACTTGGAGTTAATATACTAGTACCCACAATGTCTTGGACTTTAAATGATGATAACAAGTTTATGGACTCAAGCTAATCGCGAGTTTTGAGACGAGAGGAATTGTAGATATAGACTTTAAGGAATAACAACTGACTACCGTAGTGTAAAATTTGAGCGATATTTAATTTGTAGTTTTGCAGAGAAATATATAAATAATTAATTGGTACTTAATAAATACAGACAGATAAGCAATGCGCGATGTATGTAAATGAATAAATATTATTTTGTTGAAGGGTTTTTCCAACAGCCAAGCGGATGATGATTAATCACTAATACCAACATATTGCCATTTTAATACTATCATAAATAAGTAGGTATTTACTGATTAATCGCATGGCATTATGTGACAAATGTTATTGCAATAGATATTAGTCTAAGTAAAGGGCGAGCGGTGTCACTACATTGTATGTGGCTGCAAATGTTTCATGCGCTTCCCTCACGCGACACTAAGGAGTGGTTCACAGAACGCTACTTACTGTAAACGAATGGTAGGTACCTTTCTATAAGTCCTTAGTAGTGGTACTTCTTATATGTTCACTGCCCTTTTTGTTAACTTTCGAAATATGTTGTGCGAACTAGATTAGGTAAAATCACTTATGATTTATCGTGGAACTGCTTACGGCAATAAAGATAGATAATACATGTCTACAGAGTACATAAATCACCTTCGTAATGTATTGGTCGGTCCTATATTATTTACTAAACGTTATTTATTGACAATGAAATGAAACTTGTACAAAGCATATTATATCGATCACGGAGGTAAATGTTGACTTGTAAACTGAAGCAATGGGAAATAAAAAGCATTTCATATCGCACGTCGCGAGGCGTGACCGAATTTTCCATTCTCCGTGACACAGGCAACATTACCCTATCTCTTACTTTTATGTTAAACCAATTTCGTTCAGGGGAAAAATCAAAATAAACTCAATGTGTCTTTTATGTATAGTTTGGTAGACCGGACCAAGAATTCGGCAAACTTTTGAATAATAAAAACAACTCTACCGTACTTGATATCCAATATTTCAATAAAGCTCCAAGTTTTGGGTATGAGAAAATGGAGAGGCGAAAAATTACATTACGAAGGTCTAGCTGGGAGATATTGAGGTTCTCTTATCAGACGAGCGTGTAGGTAGACACGAGATGTCGTACCAAGCGGCCAGATGGACTTATTACAGGAATAAAATCGCTCGTACGACTTTCATTTCGACATCTCTACTACAAATTGTATAGCGGGTATAAGTTTTAAGATATGCATACGTACTTTGAGTTTTATATGAATCATAAAATAGAGTACAGACCTACATTTATGCAATGCTAGTAAAGTATTTAATAAAATAATATACATTATTTTATTAAATACTTGTTCATATTATTCAATACATTTTGTATACTATACATTAACAGTGAAAAGCGACATCGAAGCTACTTTTATACAAGACTAAATCCTTGAAGCGGCAAAGAATATTTTATTCCATCGTAAAAGATTCAATACAATGAAATCATATTCTAATTTGGTTATAGTCAACGATCAAACATTGAAGAGGACACGTGTAGCCGCTTTATTACTGAATCATAAACATATATTTTGATGAAGACACTCTTTCCATCTATTATCTTATTGAATATTGTAAAAGCCCTTGCGTAATTCGTAAAATATTCCACTCGCAGTTCCCTGAACGTTTAATATTGGATAAAATACACCCTAACGTTCGTCCGTATTCCCCCGTTGTTCATATCGGCATGTTATTCAGATTATACACGAATATTTCAATGCTTTCTACTAAATTACAGCTCACGAAACTCTTTTCCTTAATGTCGTTCGTTGACTGGAGCGTGCCGGTGTGTACATCATGCTACGAGCGAAGCCGATATTCATACACATTCATACAGATACAGGTTATGTAAGACAATGTACTGTTATGTATTGGAATTATTATATCTTAAACTTGATTTATATGCATATTTATTTGTGTTTTTCAAGTGTAGAAAGCGTACGCGAATTGTCAGCGAACAGTTATGCTTAAGTATATACAATTTTCTCAGCAATTCATCTTAGAAAAGTAGAATAATGATTAAAAGATACAAGGAGCATCAGCTAATGGTTTCCCTGAGCCACATTTTGTTCATAAGCGCGGAGTCCGCACACAATTTGCATACTGTTATTATAGACGAAAAATTGCAACACATTAGGCGGCTCCGTCTTAAATTGTAAGAGAATGGATTTCCTTGAGCAAATACGCCCGTTTCATTATTCTAAACAACGAATAAATTTACCGAGGGAAAACAAAACAATTGTATTCATTTTGAGCGACTGCGGTTGCTGCATTACTTGATCAAATTATTCATTCCTACTTTTTCTTTTCACTTCGTTTCTTACATTATTTTTGTTGAACGTTAAAATAATATCACCCGCAGATCGATACACCAAAAAAACAAACCAATTAACCTTCTGATTGCGATGGCTATATAAAATAAAAATCGCGTCAAATGGCAACTGTCAGCATTTTGGACGAAACGGTGCCCTTTAATTAGATTCGAACCGGGCATAACCGGCTTACTCCAGCTTAGGCCGGTTCCGCGTAAACACGGCCGTGCCACTGCAAAAATGACCAACTAATTGGCTTAGAACATTGTGTTACGCAGTTTTCGTATCCAATATTCTGTAGAATGGTGCTCTGTAAAAAAGAGCATTTTTTTCTTGTTAGTCCGCTTTAGATACGCATTTACTGGTTTATCTGGGGTCGCTTTATTTAAGAATCGCGTTAAGTGGCTTTTAACAGTATTAAAATACTCGGCTAAATACTTTTTAACGCTGTCCCGAAAGTCCATTAAATGGCAGAGGTTTGTGGCGAATACGGCAAGATGGCGTGTTGGCGTGATTGTCGCGGTGAGTCGAGTTCCGCTTGCCGGTGCTTGTGTGCCGGATGCGTTACGTCTCCCGCGTCTACCGGCTGGTTCCAACTCATCTTGTTTCTTTGTATGTACACTTGCCACGACACTCACAAATTTTAGGGTTAAGTATTATTCGCTCCCTTTACTCAGATAAGAACATAGTGGTGTGTAATAACCGCATCAAAGGTTTTTACAGAGGTCCCCCTTACCTAACAGAATATTTGCTGAAACAATTTCAATTCTCACTTGTAATAAAACCAGCGCGCAAGCATAGGAGTGTTACAAAAAGTCAAAGCTCAACGAGCCTAAGTGGGTCTCAAAGAACCTCTATTCGGTGGGTATGTTAATTTAACGAGCGTTTATTAAGCAAATAGCCGAGAGTTGTGTAATGTAAATGAAAGTGTTGTTAGGTCGTCCTGGCGGAGCGATGCGCACGTTGTTACACACTCGGCTGCGCGGCTGTCGTCGCAGCTTCAGCTTCAAATACTTTTCATGTGTGTAAACAAAACCGTTCTTACGGGACCAACTTTACATCGCTTGATTTCCTCTCAATTAAATGCTTTTAACTCTGTGACATACCCCTAAAACTTTACGCTCGAATAACGCCTAAAGAATATGTATTCTAAAATGCTACCAAGTAGATTTTGTTGGCGTTCTTTTAAAGTGGTTATTTCAGGACCATAATCTTAACCCTGATAATTTATTTCACATTTGTATAAGGTTTCAATTTTAATCACTGTATAATATTACCATTAGAAATTGATAACATTGTGGGTCGTCTTTTCAAACGTAAACAGAGACACTTTAAAATATACTGAAAACAAGAAGTGAAATACTCGTAATAACAGAGTGCTGCCTTAAAACATTTATAGTTTGAGCGCGGAACAAAGTCTAACTTCAGACCGTACTGTCAAGTTCTCAACGTAAGTAAAGAGTAAAGCTTCATCTCCACAATATCATTGTTTCAAGCACGTTGGAAAAAACTAGGAAAGCGGTGAGTGCCCCAGTTACTCCCGGTGCTACAGTTTCAACCGCAACTAGACACGAACTTAGTTTAATCGAGTCACCTCAAGAAAGGTTTCGCGTGTATTAAGCCTATAACAAACTGTGAATTTCCACTACACAGCCTCTGCAGTAAATTTCGGGGTTTTATTGAGCCGTTTTTTCAGCCGGCTTTATGTGGAGACAACGTATGCTCTGCGACAGCACAATAAATTCGAATTTAAATAAAAATCCTTTTTGTTACTTTGAACTTTAACGGACCAGTATCAAACTTTATGCGGTGGATTTTAGCGAGCACTTAGTTGAACCTAATCAAAATTGCTTACTTAAATGCCTACACAATTAACGTAATTTGCGTGGCTCTCCCACGCTACTACAGATAATGGTTTTAATGTACCTTAAGTGAATTAATTGAAACAGGGCACCAAAAAGCTTCAGTAACTAACGCGCCGTACAGTCGGTAAAAAAGTTGAGTTGGTAATTCCAGTAAGGTCGGTGATACACAGGCCTATGTTTGAAATACAACGTGTGTAGCATTGTTGTAACTATTCATGTGAAGTTTGATATATGGGGTAGCGTCATGGCCACCCGGTACTTGTCGACGCTACGATTGCAACTACGGTTTCTCGATACAATATTTTTTTTATTGTATCTATTTATTTGGACTGACTGTCATTGTAATTTAAATAAAGGTAGCTGCATGTACAATAAAACTACACATAGGAAGGTGCATCAATATGTATTTAGAATATAAGTGATGTTTTCATAATACTCTATTACTTTGTAAAAAGTTCTATTCTCCTCCTGTCATTAAACGCCTTTTCAACGTAAACAGCACTTACAGAAACGACATTGACAAGTGACGAGTATCATTATCATTCGAGTATTCCTAGTAGTGACTGTTTGTTTGTGGTTTAAATAGAGCACAAAGCACGCTAGGCCATCGAGCCAGCCGCGGCGGCGCCTTACGCTTTAAATCTTTAATTACTACACGTTTATATGACCGGAACTATTTCCTGATGACGATAAAACAAGCACATACCGCTTGTAACTTAATCGCAGTGTGATATGCAGTGTTGGTAGGCCATTAAACAACGGGTATAACAGTTTTATTTCACGTTTTCTTGTTGATTGTTCGATGTTTTGTGGCGGTCCTTGTCGTGCTGTTTTAAAGAATGTATGTATGTACTCTTACGATAGTTATCTTTTGCGTTCTTAATTGTTCGTTCATATAATGATTCGGTACTTCTGTGTATGACCTTTGTTGAATCTTGGAGGGGCTTGGACTTATTTAAAATGAGATCAAATCGTATAGTGACTGAAAAAAAGTAACTTAAAAGTTTACGTGACTATCTAAATGCAAAAATATTCTTAACATTTCTATTTCAACATAGAATATAGAGGTATTTTAATTTAAAAGTTAAACCAACAGTTCTTATTCAAAATGAATGTTAATTTGTAGAATATATTTTTCCAATAAATCTTTAATTACTACTCGTTTTATTCCACTATTTCCCAGTGAATCGAATGTCGAAACAGGTTTCACCCGCTTCGTTTTCATAGATTACGCCGTATTATGTAACGTTTGGATTCCACGTATTTATTAAAAGCTTTAGTTTACCTTTGAAATATTTACTTATTAACGCAGTCTAAAAATATATTTTCCGTGAAGGCAGGTAGGTATGCAGTTATTAACATTTAATTAATGCTTAAATATGCAGAGAACGTAAATTGATATTGGTAGCAGCGTGCGGAGCTAATGTCGAAGTTCAAGTAGTAGTAGAAATGTGGTGGTATTGTCAGTTTGTTCGGGAAGGCGAGGGCGGCCAGGGAGCGTATCGCTACCACAATAATTTACTCGATTACCCGCGTCGCGTGCCCGCTACCACTACAAATAATTCATACGACCCGTCTAGTAATGGCCTTTTAGCTGCCCGTCTAACTTCAAATGTGGTTACGTAGATGTGGTTACCAACTATTGCTATTAAAGTAGCCACTAAAACCTTCAATTTGTGCGCGTGTTGTCATTTGGGAAACAATTTGTAAAACTAATAATGGCTTTTTTATTTTAGCATAAGCCATTAATGAAAACATTTTGAATGTTTGAGCTCAATTTATTCTGGTTAACGTATAGAACAATTCCACGAACTTCTCAAATATTGTTTTGCTTTTTATGGGGTGAAGGAATAGAAACAATATACAGGGTTACTGGTAAGTAGACCGCATCCTTTCAGGAGGTGATAGTATAGGTCAATACGGACAAATTTGACCCTGGGATACACTGGGCAAAAGTTAACCCGTTTCAAGATAATCAAATTTCAAGATCAGTCGTCTAGGTACACGTATAAATTTTCATTATTAGTCAAAAGTCTCGTTTTTGTGGATTTTTGTGTGTTTTTGGATAGAAGATGAATCATTTCATAATAAGAAACCATAAAACTGTACAAATCACAGAGGAAATTGTGAAAAAGGTGTCCCGACATTATTTATTGTGTCCCGACATTATTTCTCAAAAATATTACTCTTCATTTTTTTGTGCAGAATACTTAAAAAACATCTACATTTATCTAGCTATCCAAAAAGCCACAAAACACACAAAAATCCGCAAAAACGAGACTTTTAACTAATAATAAAAATGTATACGTGTACCTAGACGACTTGTAAAGAAAAGATCTTAAAATTCGATTATCTTGAAACGGGTTAACTTTTGCCCAGTGCATCCCAGGGTCAAATTTGTCCGTATTGACCTATACTATCACCTCCTGAAAGGATGCGGTCTACTTACCAGTAACCCTGTATCTACATGTAGGTATTATATCTATCTTTTATATTATCCAGCACATTTTAAGAAAAACGAAGTCTGGGTAAAGTTAAGATGAAAAATACAAAAAATTTTGTACTAATAAAAAAGAGTGGAGGACGCAAAAGATGTGTGCAGAGATTCGGAGCAGGCGGCGCGACGCAAGGTTTTTTGTCTTTGCAAAGGATCTTTTATTAAGATATGTGTTTGTACGAAACATTGGACAAAAAGCTTGCTTTAATACAAGTTAAAAGAGAACTTCGTACGAGGGACTATTTAATATACGATAAAAGGCCTTTGGGGTAGTTCGTGAACAATTTATTATACCTACGTTAGAAATTTCATTCAGTATATTTTAGAGTCGTCCATATTTCAGTGAGGTGGTTTGTCCCACTAGGCGCATGCTTCGCCATCATAACTTAGAGCTATCAATTATTAATGTAAACGTTGTTGGTCGGAGGGCTCCACAATAATTTCAGTGTGGCGTTGTAATTTAGCCGAGACTAGTCGTCAAGTTTCCTGGTCGGGACATGTTTAACTTCATTAAGCATAATACGAGCTCACAACATACTCGTTTAAGTCCAATCTAAGTTGTGTGAGCGGACGAGTTTACATGTGAATAAATTATTATCTTGCAGTCGGCAGAGTTGGTGTGAAACCTGGGGAACGTTGCAAACTCGATGCACGGAATGTCTTTGAATTTGTGTTGCTAGTTTAGATAGGTACCTATTTAGCACAATATCGTAACCAAGGCAAGTGTCTGATTTACTTAACTATTTTCAGTTAAACTTCAGTTGTTTGGATGTCTATTTGCAAACTGTATGTTTCAGCATGCGAAATTATTATCCTACTAATATTATAAACGCGAAAGTTTGTATGTATGGATGTATGGATGTTTGTTACTCTTTCACGCAAAAACTACTGAATGGATTTTAATGAAACTTTACAATAATATAGCTTATACATCAGAATAACACATAGGCTACAATTTGTAAACATATTGTTCGAAATACTAAACCTGCGCAGACGAAGTCGCGGGCACCAGCTAGTTTTGATAATAAAATGTTCCATGAGCCAATAAAACCTACCCTTGTGTGTACAGGTATATGTAAAACTAGCCCTTTTCCCGCGGTTGCACCCGCGTCCCGTGGGAGTTACTGCCCGCACCGGGATAAAATATAGCCAATGTTACTCGCAAATAATATAGCTTTCTAATATTTAAAATTGGTCCAGTAGTTTTTGAGTTTATCCATTACAACCAAACAAACAAAGTTTTCCTCTTTATAATATAAGTATAGATTATACACAATATGCCTGAGTAAAAGGTTTAGAATACCTATGCAAGATTTATTAGGGTGGTTATAAACTTCAGCGACACTACAACCGATATCCAATATATTCAGAGATGTCAGTCGGTGTGCCAACAGCCTTATTTACTATGCCCGATTTCATAATAGCCAATTCAAACTACGTTATCTTATCTGTGGGCGAGCAGGCCCCTATGTTGTCTGTGGGACACTTCATACGGGCACAGATTCAAGCAAAGGCCAGTTGTATGAAATGCCTGTGTATTCTCATAAACAAATATGATAATTAATTTATATGATAACTACCTTTTTAATCTTCATCACATTACATTACAAACTAGATAGTAAATAAGATACATGAAATACTACGCGAATTTGAACAAATTCCCTAACAGCGTTATAACTTAAGTGTCGTAAGTTGATGCAGGCAATATTTTCCGGGAAATTAATGAAAATGCGAATAAGAGCGCAATATCAGCGTGGCACATACGCGTTCCCGTTGTGCACGAAGTTTGTCCGCCACTGAATAATTAACTTGCTAATGGCCAGATCGCAAATAAACTCCGAATTATTGCACTCAAACTTGCTCCGTTAGAACTATGAAACATGACTACGTTTAACAACAAATACTTTTTAAACTACTTATAGTAATATGCTGGCTTAATGGCTTTTAATACTACTTAACTGTTGTAGTAATATTTACTTAAGTTGTATTTAAATAAACTCAAGGTCTACGCAAACACGAGCGTAGCAAACTGCTACGCGCCGTAGCACACATGAGGATAAAATAAAAGTAAGTCTGTCGTGTAGAATTATTAATGAAATATTTATGGATATAATAAATATTATTGTAAAATATTATACGGAGCCATATATTTCCTCGAGCAAGAAGCAAGTTTGTACAGCGATTGTCACGGCTCGCTGCGTAGACCATCTACGAAATAGTATTTTCTGTAAGCGGAGTAAAATTGGAACATGTTTTATTTTTTAAATGTTATCTGTGTCTGGAAAAATATTTTTATGCTGAAAATCTTTGCCTGTTCTTCATCAGAGCTCGCTATGTTAAGAACGATGTTTGTCTAGCATGATATGAATACAATATGCTACAAACTTTAACTTTTATTAAAAGAATACTAACACGTATAAAATCTCATTAAAAGTAAGTATATATTTTGGTAGTTCTTATTTAAAGTTCACTAACACTATTTGGAAAATAGTTATCATGAAAAACGGTGCAATCTGAAATGTTATTAACAGAGATCAAGTAACCGTTAATTTGAATAATAGTGCTGTCCATTAAACGTTAAGAGGACGAACTGGAATTTTTGGCGCCAAGGATTTCAATTTTTCTCAGTAAATACAAAACGGATCAAAATACAACTTGGTTACCTGAAAGTTCATGATATAAACCTTATTTTGTTAGACGTAGAAACATGATTAGGTAACTTTTATAACAGAGAAAAATATATCAAACATACCTCTTTTTAAAAAGAGATTCACATATTATGGGCATACGGGACCGATTTAAGCCTCTTAACTTTTTTAGTAGTTGAGTATGTACATACTCTTTAAAATTGTAGAAGGATTTTTTATCAAATTATCATTTCTAAATAATAAAATTACAAAACCATTTTGTCGCTTACGACTTTTAGTTATAAGCTAGCGCGCGTATTGTTATCCTCGCCCCGCTCAGACGCTCCGACCCCTTTTGGCGCCTTATTGTTGACCAATTCCTCGCCTTAATAACGCTAAGATACTCGCTAAACGCATTGTCGGTCATGCCTCAGATCCAATCTGCCTGCATATTGTGTATTAGCTTACAGAGCCGCAGAGAGCGGAGTGTTCCAATATTATCGCATAATACCTTCAATTGAGATTGTTCAACCGCACACGATTTACATAAACTGTGTTCCCGGAGCACGTGCCGCTAAAACTGCACTGATTGCCGTGTACTAGCAACCGATAAAACTTTTATTTGAGCGCCAATTGAACGGATATGTTTTACACTTTTTGATGGTTTCCACGTCCGTTGTAAGTAAACGGTTTTATGGAACGACTTACGTTGTTTTCGAAGGATACTTACGATCCGTTTCAGTGTTGCTGACGACATTTTATGTTGAAGTTAGTGGAAATGTTTATTTTAAATGTAGGTTGACTCAAACGTATATGGTGGTTATTGAGGCTATCATTTTGGGTACCTATTGATTATGTGAAAGTACTAGTTCAGGCGAATGGGTTTTGTGAAAGCTTGACGAGAATGTGACACACGAGAGCGCACGATACGCGTATTACGCTAGATTCTGCATTCAGCTGTAAAGTAAACTAATATGTTTGCAGGCAGGCTTTACGTCATGTATTTTAATGAGGTAGTTACATGTGAGTATCAGTACCTTCCTCAAGCATTATGATAACGTAACAATTTTCAAACCCACGCAGCCTTGTAAGTTCTACGTCTTTATAATTATATATTTTTAACTGTAATTGAAATATATTAGATACGTATACCTAATATGCAAAGACAATTTTCAATTTTCAACTATCATGGTTAATGGTTTTGTTCGGCGCGCGTTCTAATTTAACAATCTAATTGGGTCAGTCGCACACTTCCCTTTAAAACACCGAGCCCATACGTTTCGCTAGCAATTGTTGCAAAGTATTAAAAATGGTCCTTGTTTTTTTGTTCTGTCTTAGAGAATGATTTATTTATGAAGACAAAACTTGTTAACAATTTATGAATTAAGTTTTTTAATAAAATATATTTTTATTGTTTGTTTCCAAACTTAAAAATGTTGCAGACGTCGGGACGAGCGTCAGGTCGTATAGGAAATCTCCGGCGGTGGTCGTGGGTAATGGCCCAAGTTCGGCTAAGCCTCGGGAAGCCCCGGGACGTGTGAGGAATGCGCCCCCGCCCCGCCTTATTACATACGTGATTCTTATTTATATTATATTTGGAGCCGGTGGAGAACGCGTTTCCGATATCGTCAGGCGGATTAACGCATTGCCGCCTTTTAGTGCTCTTAGTACTCAACAACTTTGTAAGAACCTTACGGAGTTACGTGAACATTGTCGGAAAACACTTTTACGGTTATAAGTTTGTTTTATAATGTATTTGATGGCTCTAAAACGTTATAACAGCGCTAAGTACCAGATTTACGACGTATATCGTAAAAATAATATATTTTAGTTGTATCAAACGCATATAAATTCTGAGTACCAACATTCCGTACGGAGGACTAGTATCGTTTTGTTTACTTTAAAATATTACCTTTTTATATTTCCTCTAACATTTTATCCCCATTCATGGAGCACAAATCGATATAAAACATCCGGTAACAATATATCAAGTGTGAGAGGGACCTTTATAAAGTATTTTCGGTAGTGTCCTGCGGGCATGTTGGAGTTGTAAGAAAATCCGGGCGTCCCTGAGGGCCGGATGCACTGTTTCCGCCCGACCCGGTCCTGACAACTGCTCCTATATTACTTACTACCAGTTATACCTTACAACAGATTAGAACTAATAAAGAAGTTACCGATACTAAGTGCTTGAGAGCTAATTTACGAATATGTGAGCATCTATGAAAATTCATTACAATTATCACTTTCTTTCTTTTAATGTACCGATTGCTTGCCTAAAACTACTCCTACATACTTATATTTTCAGCCAGTCCAGTCATTTAAATTTAAAAAAAGTAACAACCATTTATTTTCCAAATGTAATTGTTTAGAAAGAACGAAATAATAAGGACAAATTGCCCTTGTAGATCCGTCGTATCAATGGAGCGTATGTCAATGGTCCACAAAGTTTGATCGGTCGCCCCTGGACACCGGCCGCCATTGTCACAAATATCGTGCGACCGACGCTCAAAGGATTAATTACGTCCTTACACTGATCGCTTTATATCGAAGCGTAATCAACAATTAAAGGCCATTAGTAAATACTGTTTGTTTTCGTCTATGGGTATTTTTTTCAGCCTTTTGATATAAGTTGATGTGGTTCCTTACCAGCTCAGCTAAGTAGGCAGGTATAGCGTTGACAATGTACGTACCTGCAAGAAAAAAAACTTCGTTAAAATCATGTAACTAACATGTTCAAAATAGGCTTAATTTGTAATTAAGGTAGATTTCGTACAAAAAACAAATCCGGCATTAATATTTCAAAATTATAATTATAAATTACGCTACCCTATTCATTTTCATATCCATACATCATAATATTACTCGCGTTTATTCCAATTAAGGGCAGACGAAGATACATGTGTTTAGAAAAGTATAAAAACAACATAAATACAATTTAAGCTGCTTAATATCTGTCTAAATTATAACGGAGCGCAATTACTCAAAATTAATGGTGAAATTAATACTTTGACCGCTGTGTTAATTAAGAGCTTTATATTTACTGGTGAATTTGTAACGCTGATGTTTTAATTACATTTATATAGCTAGGAATATGAAATCCAGTGTTCATTGACACGCGAAACACGATACTTTTCACAGGAAGCCGAATGTACTCCTAATGAAATATAGGGAAACACGACGGGCGCCCACATTTTATCTGATCTGATTTCAACATGGACACATTTAAATAACATTATGGATTTAATTTATCACGAACGTAGCCAGGTTCAAATCGAAATGCGAGAATTTTCCGTCACGTTATTAAAGAAGGGGTAGTATTTAAACGCAAATCAAAAAATATCCTTTTTCTATGCAATAAGATTCCGAATTCCCATCAAAATTACTGATTGCACAGCAAAATATTCAACTCAAAATATCACTAAACACACTACAATTTATTTTCGCAGCGTACAGCGATTTTTCCTAAAGCAAAAGCTTTTTCATCAATGCACAGCTAACAATCTTAATGCACATTATACATGTTAACTCTTTTTCTTTTAAATATAGCTTCTATTTTTATATTATTTACAGCAGTTTTTCTGAATAAAACAGCATTTTATTAGTCACAGTCATCTTATTATTTATTAATTACCACATAATGAGATCAGCAAAAAAATATAAAATTAAATACAAAATTGTAATATATTGAATTATTAATAAGCGTCCACGCTTCCTTGTTTGCCCAATAGGCACTTTTTAGTCATTGTCAGTACTTCCTTTTGGCATACACTTCATATAAGTAGTCATTAAAAGGCAGAACTATCATATTTCAGAATGTTTATAGTCAGAATCATCTTTTGGCATAGTTTTGGAATTTTTATTTTCCTGTAAGAAGCATGCAAACAAGCCTGAAGCATGCAGGCAGGCATGCAGCATGTAAGCAGGCATGCAACATGGAAGTAAGCATGCAACATGCAGCAATGCATGGCAGCATGGCTTCTGTCACGGCTCCGGCGCTTCGTGGCTCCGGCGGTCCCATGCGAGCTTATCGTCGCAGATGGTTTTCACGCTCACCACCGCAGCTTCGGCTTACTGGCCGGCAGAGCCGGCCAGCCTCAGCCGCGTCGGCGAGCGTTAAAACTACCTGCAGGCCGCCTCGCCCCTCCGCGCCTACGCGGTTTTGAATTGCACTCTAGGGGTAGGGCAAACAAGACTACGAGGAGTCGGTTTTGCAGCGATTCGTTTTCGTTACTAGCTTCAATTTTTCAGTTAATTTGTTCTGCTTTTAGAAATAATGCAATGTGACAGGATTTTTTTTGTTCTAATAAATCATTAAATTTGCCGAGCATGGCTTCTTGAAAATTTAGACAAATATGATGAACAGGTTTTGTTGTACTTACTGATTAATATGCGACTGGGATAGTTATTTTGCTATGAAATATGGAAAATTTGCTGTGCAGTCAGTATTTAATGCTTGCATGTAGTATTTTTGTACAAGAATAAATTTAACTGTATTGCATTATAAGAAAAAAGTAACGTCATATTGATGTATAATTTCGAATTATCTGCAGTTTGAGTTTTGTTAGACATTTAGTTTATTTGTAGTGAAGTAAGTTATTTGATGTAAAAAAGAATATAAATGATGAGTATTTATTGATAGGCAATTATTTATTTGATATGCAATTTATAATATCCCTTAAAGAAGTCTGAAAGAAAATAATGATTCTGTAAGCTGCTCGGTAACAGAATAACAACAAGTGAAAGCTCTCTAGTCGGAAATCTGTTCATCGACTCGCTTCACAGGTTCATATTATTTTTCTTCTAAGAATATCTTTAAAGGAGACTGCCCGTTAATAGGTACACGCTGTGAATCCGTAAAAAGTTGCCTTTTGCATTACCACGGAGTTTCACACGAACCGAAATATTCCGGGCGTGTATTACAATTTACATAAACTCCAGCGTCATTCGAGATGTATTAAGGAGAATGACATTTTATGCTTTGATATGCGGTGGCAATGCAACAGAGCCGTGTGCTGGGAATAAAGTAGAATGGCGTGGAATACACCATTATCCCGCTTTTGTGTATGATATTACGTGTGAAGTTGTTTTATGTTTCCCACAACAAAACATTTCTCTCTGATATTATTATTTGTTAAATAAAGCTATGAGCAAGTCTTAAATAAGAATGAATTTATAATTAAACCGAAAAAAGATAGCATTCCAAGGATCAATGTGGCGTTCGAATATCTTCGCGAGAATTATTCGAGAAAACTTTTCGAAATGTTATCTTTCCTTCAGTACTTATGCCAGAAGTTTCACATTAAATTATTATTAGAATATTAATCTTAAATTATGAAATATATTTTGCAGTATTTTTATTACTGCTGCTATTTTAATATTGCTGAAAAGCCATAATAGAATTACAGTTTATTGAGTAGGATCTATCGTGCATGACTGACATCAAACAAACCGCAGTCTTTTGAGTCCGGTAATGCGATAGTTTCTTTGACATGATAACGACCCGCGTTCTCAGCTCATATCAACCGAATACATTATATTCTATTGACGTGCGATCTCGCTGCCACTGTTCACGGAACCAGGAAATATTGAAAATATAAAGCTGCTACTTATTTAGTCAGAAGTGCCCGAGTAACCAAAATGTTCATTCACAATGACAAAAAGATCAACAATACAGCGTCAGGGGTCAGTAAATAAAATGTGAAAATAAAATAAACGCAAAATGTAATCCGAGTCCGCTGGCTGCAAACCGAGCCTAAGCTTTCTGAGAGATAAAAAACTTTTAATTGGAATTTTTTGTAGATTAAAACAATTATTACTGAGGAGTTTGTCAAAAAGTAACGTTAAAGAAAAATATGTTAAATGAGATACATTTCTCTAGTGAAGGTATAAAAATTAATTAATTTTTGAATTTTTAAAGAAGGATTATATTGTTTGTGCCCATTTTATGTCACCGAAGCACACGCAGCTTTCACGGCTAGTTATTATTACATCAAAAGATGACACTTTCCATTCCCGCTTTTTCACTCGATTATCGATATCAATGAGCTTTTGAGCGACGGATTAAATTATTCTGAATATCGATTAGGGATTTAAATGTGCACAATCCTGTAGCTGGAGGATCGCTATTGTCTTTCAGAATTGGTGAGTTCTGCCAACAATGAGCACTTTGTCGTGGCGCAGCGGTGCGTGCGGCGACTCATTCAGCGTACATTTCGTTCAACGCGTTATGTCACTGTCAAACATACTTCCATCGTTATACTAATGATTTTTTTAAACTAAATGCGACTGTAAAGAGATTTTAATCACTATTCGATTTGGAACTATTTGCAAAGCATGTATTTGTTATGTGGTAAATGAAGCTATGCCTTTGTGCGTAAGTGTAATTTAAAAGGACTTTTCCAGAGAATTATTTTTATTTCTTGAGGAGCAGAGAATATTGATGCTTGGAAAACGTTCATAATTTTAATGTGCAAGGTAGCGCTAACTCTTATCACATTTAACTGAAATGAAGCTCTCAATAAAATGATTTAATGTTTGCATTTTACACAAGGACGATGTAAATTTAATGCGAACAAAGTAATTTAAAAAAGAGACGACGCGGTAAAATCTAATTTACAGCGAACGAATCCTTAATCCTTAAGCAAACATCGCGGAGGGGAAAACTGACGCATTAGCCGCGTCAGTCATCAGCAGAATGAATCATTACTTGAAGAGTGCGCCAGTGGCTCGTGTCAAAGAGCCTGTAGCTCAAAGGTCCTCGTGCCCCTCCCCCGGCACCAGGCGGCAGCGCGGTCGCCGCGCACGCCCGCAAGGAAGGGCTGATTGAAGGGCCACTCTAAAACCTCGACCACCCGCTCGTTCGCTCGCATTCAAGGGTCGAATCTGGATTATAGGGCGCCAAAGTCTGCACCTTCATCAGATATGTATAAATTTGTTTGCAGATCGGCAATTGAGGCGCCCAAAATTGTACACTGTCTGTAATTTTGCTCCATTCAACGACTAAAATAAAACGCCTGTATGAGATTAAACTACCTTATCATAACCCCGGCGTTGTAAGGGTGTGCGAAATAATGCGCTGACGTGATTGAAAAGGCGATGTTGTTTTTGATCTTTTTTGAAATTCCGCAAAACAAATACAAATGACATGACATCGTGTATTAGGCGGCATTCAGGACGGCAGCCGGGGCGTGGTAAGCTGTTTCCTTGGCACATACGTGTGCCTGCACACATCGATACCTTAAGGCGAAGTTGCCGTGTAAGTTATTATAAGAGAGGTGCGCCGAGGGAAATGAATGTCGAGTAGGGCGACCCGTTGTCATTCATATTAGCTGCGACGGCTTAAATTTGTAATCACACTGCGCCAATTCATGGCTGTTGCGGCATAACTGTGATGAAAGTAGGAAAAGTAAGCGCTGGCAGTAAAAAATAAATACCGACGTTGATAAAATTGAACTGGAAGTGAGAAGAAAGCGTCGTGCTATACTGCGGGTCGTTACTTGCGAATAAAATTGGTATCCATTATGTTCCGTTTGATGGCACATTATTATTTCTGAAGGGATTATCGGTCGGACGCCGAGGTTGAAACCACTCACTTCAGCTGTAAATAGGAAAGGAGATCGAAAGCGATGGACTGGCACTAGATAACACATTTTAGTTGACTTAACCTCATCTTTTGTTAATGATTTTCAGAATATGTGCCTTGCAAAAATAGGAAAATATTCTGACAGAAACCAAAAACGTCATCGCAAAAACGTAGTAATGATTATGATGAATAGACGTGTTTTTGAATTCTTCAAATCGCGGAGCATAAAGCTCAGCGGCGGAAGGACAGGCGCGCCCTAATAACACTCACGGATGACGAAGTCCGTCGTAACACAAAATGATTACACACATAAAGAACCTTATCTCTTTACATTCTACACTGGCATAAACCGGTTACAGTCGGGAGTAACCGTTCCGCAACCGCTCGAATGTTTACGCGAGTTTTACGCACCAATCTCGCCACCGACGTTCCCGCTAGAAATTGAAAACGGAATTATGATGAAATAAAAATGGCACACGAAATGCTCCGGTAGCGTGGTCGAGCGGCCGCTGGCAGGGGCGCGCCGCGGTGCAGCGACTGCTGACTAGACAGCAGGAAATGTACCATGTGCCGCCGGATATAGGCGAATGTGTTCGAATTTTAAGTGAGCCGACGAAAATTGATTCTGCTCAATTTTACGTAAACATGACGAGTGGATGCATTGATTGAACTAAATCCGGATTGCATTCGCACCCCGTCCGCTCGACGTAGCCGCCGGCTACGAGCGCCGCTCTGCGAATACAGATAGTCTACGAGCCCAATCTCATGTCAGATGTAAGTATCGTACATTTACGAATTTGTACCACCGAAATAGCCGAGGAAACGTTTAATTATACAACATGCTTGACTTTCAATATGCACCGCACTACCTGCGCCTGGAATGCGGTAGAAATATTTTGAATATCTGCGTAGCCTCAATCACGACCCCAAATCACGGGAAAGCATAACTTTGCGTAGGTACAATACAACCTACATTACAATATCTATATCTTTGTCAGGTATACAACGTATTAATTAATAAGTTTAATACCTTCTGAGTAATTTAACAGTGAGTGTGAAAAGAGAATTGTAACCGAAATTACAACTAAGACAGGTATTAAAATTAGAGACTTCTTAGCAAATGCTAGTAATTAAGCCCAGGTAACATCACAAAACTCCATTAATCTAATAAACCGAACAGTTTCTTATTTTGCACTCAATTTGAACGGAAAACCAGTAAAATCTAAATGCCTGACCTTTCTAGGCGACGCGATAAAAGATGATGATGTTTCATGAAACAAATTGCATGTAAAGCTCCGATATAAATGTGTTTTTAATTATCACAGAGCGGATGAAAATGAATGTAATTTGATCTGCAAACGGAGCATTTTAGCCTTTATGTCAGCTCTCTGTATTTAAATAGAACAATTAAAAGCGGTCAAGCGTTCTACGTAAACATTTTTACGTCCGCCTGTTCAGTGCTGTTAGGGCGGCGGCGAATTTGCATTTTGCACCGAGTCGCGCTTGCATCTGATTCCGCACTTCATCGCAACCTGGCAATTAGCAAGGAATCAGTCGCCTGGATTTATTGATATACGACCCATCTTAATTAACACTGCGTTTTATTCAGCATTTGTTGTTGTAAACTGGTCATTTAGCGGGCGCGTGCAAATAATGCCGTCTAATTCCTTTTGTTTAGGTCGTTACGTTGTACTTTCTGTTTGTGTTAACCATGGTGTAGCTACGCATCCTTCATTATTTTACATTCAGGTCTGCAATTGACAAGCTGTGGTTACAAGTTGTTGACGTATGTATTAGTCTGAAAGTCATATGTCTGAATGGCCCTGATAAAAGTTTCGCTAGTTTCAATTCCCGTGTGGTCAGCAAAAAATTCTGTCGGTCCGCTGTGTGTGTAACTTGGTCGTCTTTTTGTGAACCGGCAGTTCTACCTGACTAGAGGCTGCGAAATACTAGTCTCTTCAAATACTTGTATTTTTTCTGCAAAAACAATGGCTTTACCTGTAGACTCAACTATTGGAGTGAATCTATCGCACTGTAGAGAACTACTGAAACTGTGAAAACTGGTCTGCGTTTTTTGTGAAAGACTTTTGTACTTAATGGTTTACGGTAAATTCAGAAATGGTTGCATTTTATAGAATAATGTTAAGAAGAGACAGCATTTAAGAAAAACGCAAAAGATTGAGAACGGGAACAAATACCCGTGTAACTCACGTATTTCATTGAACACTAATTTAGATCGTTAGAGAAAGGTCGCGAGACACATGAATTCTATTACCGAACCACTTATCCGTGTAAAACGTCACGTTTGCGTTAACGGTAAACTCAATTGCGCCAGAGTGAGGTGCACTCCCTCGCTGACGTGAATGTGTGATGCTAGGGGCTAAAATATTGAACTAGCTCAGTCCGTAGGTAAACATTTTTGATTGAGCCCGTACCAGCAACATTTTCTTCGGAATCGTTGAAAGAATTCCTCCACATTTGCATTTACCTTTGCTACGAAAAATAAACTTGAATCGATTATGTATTTTGGAGGGGCCTATGAGGACGCCTTATAAGTTCTGTGGAGATATGTGTTTTTAGATGCTTGTCTTATTGCGGTTGTCTCGGGGGGAACGTGAAGCGCTTAAGAAGTTGATGGGATTATACATTGCTACACAACGATAACTGAGACTTGGTATGTTTTCCTGAATCATAGGATTTTGTACAACATTAAATCCTTCTGGGAAAAGTCAGATGATTTATTGTAAAATCGGAATGAGAGAAGCCCCAGTAGAATAAGTAAATTAAATATGTATTTACTAGCATTTATTGACGATCACAACTAAGTATGTTAACTCCAAGAATTATTGTATTGGATGTTTCAATTTCGAAATTCCATTTGAAACTTTAACGTACATATAAATACAACTTAGAAACAAAATTTAATATTGTTATCAAATGATATTATTGTACAATTAAGGTACTTCTGCAATGCATTAGCTTTGAATACACATAATGTTAATAGACAATTCCCAGTAACAACAAAATCATACTTTTGTTGTATATACAAATACAGCGGTAATTTTCATAATTGAAAGGAAAACCGTTTCCATTAGTTATTTAGAAATAGCGCTCCTTGATATTGTACAGCTTTAACCGTTATTATTAAATTGTTAGCCGCGGTCGTTACACAACAAATTGACAGGAACTGAATAAAACAGTAGTTCGCATTCAATTAAAATTGATACCCCAACAATTACATTGTATTCAATTTGTTTAAAACTTTACGTCCATTCAAACGACGTACATCTGTTTAAGGTAATTCGCGAACGCCAGCAAAATTCAGTATCAAAGCAGCAATTAAACGGAACATTAAAAGTGAAACGGAACCTCCACCTTTAATTACAGCGACTGCTTTCTTTCCTTATCGCAATTTTATTACAATGACAATACGCAGGAGCACGCCTATTAAATTATTTGTGCTCCAGTCTAACCTCTGCGGCGGCGTTAAGCCAAAATTACTTATTGTACAAAAAACATTGTCAGTAAATGGTGTGAAATCATCCTTGTTTACCGGAGCGGCCGAGCCGGGTGCCGCATAAATCATAATATTCCTAACGAGTGTAAGACGTTGCAAGGGTACTGACGGCTTTCCCAACGTTTCCTCTATAATTCAAATGCGGCCTCCTCGTTCTCAGCGGAAAAGTTGAGCTTTCCGCACATTTTAAAATGTGGCGGATACATCACGTATGTGTAGCGTACTGTCCTCATATATCCCGACGTGTTCCACGCTTTCTAAATATTATTTGGAGCTTACAATTTTTATTTTGATCTTTTTCTAAGTATTTTATTTTTTTGCTATTCGGCAAATGTGGTTAGATAATTATATCGACTTGTAATTTTATTCAAAGCAGTAATGATTTTTTAAATCAGTTTTTCTTCCCCATCAGAAAAGTGCTACATACACCCCTAGTAATAAAATACTTAGCAGCGAAATAGCAGTGAATATTTCCAGCAGTACGCGGCGCTACATTTTTGGGCTTAAGGAACAAAACGTGGCACAGTCGGATTATGAATAATAGCAGAGTATGAGCCCACTCGGCACATGATATACAGTACTTTTACGTACACCTATATTGTCCTTGGTTACACATATCTAAAATTCATGCTCTAAATACAGAGCCGCGCGGTTGAGTACACACTTGGTGGTCTTTTATTGCCAACCACACGAAAGCAATCTTGAGCACGGTGTGCCACAACTTTTTAATTTTTTTTGAGATCTTACTCCAAAAATGTACGTAAAAATATCAACCGCTAAAGTATCTCCGTGCATCTCGGGGTTGAAGCGCTTACGTTTTTAGATTTTCCTTTACATTTTCTTACATACCGGTGCAATTTCACTCTGATATTATCTTTTCATTTAAGAACTGCACTCTAATATAAGTATAAACGCTATATCTCTTAAGGGACCTATTTCAAATGCATTTTCATGTACCATCTCATAAACCCGTCAATATTGTACGGTAGTTATGAAGTTTCCCGAAACAAGGATAAGCCCAATTGGAAGACAGCGGACTGCTAATTCATTAACGGCTCAGTTAACGAATAAGTGTTTTAGCGGAAATAAGATCGTTCGGAACAGACGCGAGACGTTTTAAAACAATGCGCATCATTCAAATATCCCATTAAATCGTGCGATTTAGCTCCGAAGAGCGGGTTCGGGTAAATTAAGCAAATTAAGAGCTCGCTCCTGAGACAGTAATTACTGCGCGTCTGTACTTGGCCATCGACCAAGTACGCTGCCTACTTACACTACATCCTGCTCGATTTATGAACGACTCGATTCGCCCGATTTTCAAACGTAACTCGATTGGTTCAAACCCCATGGGATCGCTATGGATTATTGAATGTTATCGTAGGCGAGAGCTGCACCGACGCTGAACAATTTTTGTCTCGTCTACGGCTTAGGATTTTATGAGAGACTTTTAATGATGAGATTATCCCAACTGAGCAATGAACTGATTAAGGTTTCAGATAATAACTTTTATTATGATAGGTACCCTTATAAATTAATTCAGCCGCGTCTTCATCGATTGAAGCTATTTATAAACTCAAATATCGATCATATCCAGCGAAACTTATGCAACGTAACATATAAACAAACGCAAGTATCAAGGCCTTTCCTCAGTCGTCTCCTGTAAAATACAACTTAACAAGTTTTTAAATAAGTCTAATTGAAAAGTTTGTTAACATTCTTGAGCATTTGGCTGGAACTTGGAACTGCGGCCAACTTTCCGTCGGTTCAACGGCGATCACAACTCGTCGAAGTAATGAAAACTGCGTCAAAATAGAAGAAAAAGTGTCAAAATGCCACGTTATCAAGTGAAACAGCTGTAGTGCAGGCGCGTGGGCGGGCGGCGGCGCGCTGAGCCTATCGACTCGCCGCCCTCGCGCGTGCACTCACTCACCTCAAGGTCACCGCTGCCGACCATCGCCCGCGAGCCGCCCGAGCCCTACTCGCAACCCCGCCGCGCCACCCTCCTTACATTTCGACTACCCACTTTAAAAATTTAAAGTATTCCTCGTCCTTCCGGCACATTTTCCCGGGTGAGGGCGACCGGCGCCCGAGGCGTCCCTGAGAAAACTGTCGGACGTCGCCGGTCCTCGTCGGGTTATATAGGCGGCGGCGGGGCGGGGCGTCGGCGCGAGTTGCGCCGTCGATTCGCGAACTCGATAAATAAATTAATTAAAAGTGCAAGTGAGTGATCGCCCGCGTGCAGTCGACCTGCGAACTCGTCTAGAGCTTCCCCTTAATTGGAATTTCAGACCCACCGGATACTTGGCCGAGGCACGGATTGTTTTCCAGTCCAGGATTTACGAGCCACTCGTACGAGGTCTCCAAACGTGGCGTTTGAACGAGCTCAGCCGAGATTGAACCTGATTTATATCGTCCTGTAAAACAACCTCATGTCAAACAGTGTCTCAATTTGCTCACGACAAAGATGTATTGCAGAAAAGTAGTTGTAAGAAAATTTACAACACAAATAGCGAGAACATCAAAACCTTATTGGTTCTTAAAGCCAAAGCAATTAACGAATCACTATAAGTTTAAGCCAACGAGTCTACACGACTGAATTAAGTGGCACGTACATTATAGCCATTGTAAATAGTTTCGAATCCAAACCTAAAGTTGTACTTCTTATTTGTACCAACTTGTACCCCAGCTACAGAAAAGTGACATAACAAAACCATACTGGTACCTAACCAGAGTACAAAAACCAGACACCGCTGTAAGAACTACGACAAGTAATAGAAAAAGCAAATGGATCTGTGTGGGCAGTAACGGAGTTAATCACTTCGTTACTGCTGGTAGTAACTTGAACCCTTCAGGTTCGAAGAAAAGCTGATTGCGGCCGTGGTGACGTCACGCGGCGAATATCCCGGAGTGCAACTTACCTACGGGTACTACACAACTACAGAACGAATATCTCGCTCCCGTTGTCTGTTTATAAGTGTAAGAATCTCGGGTGTTTCGGGAAAATTCTTGTATCTTCTCGGTTTATTTGTGGTGTTCAGTTTATGTTTGATGAATTAAGTAGAAATTTCCACATATGCATTCTGAAAATTTTCACTGAAAATGATACTTAATTTGAAATTTGTTATTTTTAATTTTGCAGTCATCATCCATTATATAACGTAGGTAACTACTGCCATGTGTAGTGGACGCAAGCGCGACTGAAGGCCGTGGGGTTCGATCCCCGTTTCCCGAATCTCAAGTGTTATTGGGTATTTCCATTAGGAAATTCACATTAGCAGCCCGGATTGGATTCTTCTTCGGCATTGGCCCTTGTGCATGAGATCCTCAAATTGTAGCGCATCTGAATCGTACATGCATTAGGTATTTCACGTTTATATAAGACCTTCATGAAGTGAGAATAACCAAACTTATCATTTTCGTTTACCCAGCAACTAACGGTATCTAAAGCATTATTTTATAGGTAATGCTAATGTTTACCTATGAAGAAAACATGCTGCGCCGACCCCAAATAAAATTGGGATAAGGGCAGGAGGATGATATGATGCTAATGTTTACCTAGTACTTACATATGATTAAATGACCGAAAGGTGTCCAAAAACATAGCTACTTTCAATATTATTCACACTACCATTTATATTAAGAAAAAAACTGTTGCAAGTGAGCAAAGTGACCGCGCCATACCAATATCCTTCCTGTTATACCTATGTAGAATAAAACGTCGGGTGTCACATAGTGATCCCGCTAGCACTTTATCCCGTTTATTCAGAGAACTAGCTATATCAGTCTCAGGGTAAAATTAACTCCAGATTTATACAATGAAAGCTTTATTATGGGATGTTGAAAATTTAATTTTAGCGATGGAGAAATAAGGATAGATAAACAGGAATATCAGTTTTCTGAAAAAAAATCTCTATAAATAGTTTCTCTATCATAAATAGACTTAGGATCAATGGATTAAAACGATCCTTCTGGAATCTGAAGGCGAGAGTCTATACTTAGATGAAAATTAACCATGGATGCTACTTATTTATGACTAGCTGATTTCCCGCGGTTTCCCTCGAGTCCCGTGGAAACTACTGCCCGTACCTGACTAAAATATAGTCTACATATGTTACTCGGGAATAGCGTAGCGACCCAATAGTGTAAAATTTTGTAAATCGGTTTAGTAGTTTCAAACAAAAAAAAAAGAAAAATTTACTCTTAATTATAGTAGGTATTATTGCAATGGCCAGATTTATATTTCTAACGAAGAAAAAATCTAAATGTATGTAAGTAGTTGATAAGTATGCATATTTGTATGTTTCTTCAGTGCCATATAACTATCAATGAAAACAACGTACCACCGAACCTCTTTTCAAGTAAAAAAAAAAACAAAAGCCGAATACTCAATTTGTCGTCCATAGTGTTAATTTAATCGCGTTATGACGTCATATGAACACCCTGAACGTCGGCTGACCTGTTGTCTATGGATATGTACTACACATATACGCTAATGTACGTACCAAAATTTACTTCATATGTATACGAATGTACCTACCTACTAACATTTACTTCATATTTATACATATCTATGTGTAGGTATCAACATACATACCTTTATATATGTAGGATACCTAAGTATGTATATAGTGGGTTATGAGGCATTAGGAGTTCCAGGAAGTTACAAACCTACTTATAGATAGGTAATGTGACGTAGTTGGTCTATACATAATTCTATAATATCTGTGTATGTTTGGTACTGTTTGTGTATGTACTATACTCTATCCACGGAAGCAAGAGCTAAAAGGTAAACAAAGAATGACACTTTTTCAAGATGGCGGTATAACCCGACCGATGACAAAATCACAGATACTGCGAACATTTTACACAAAAATGTGACGTTTTGTCATCGGTCGGGTTATACCGCCATCTTGAAAAAGTGTCATTCTTTGTTTACCTTTTAGCTCTTGCTTCCGTGGATAGAGTATAGACTAGATAATACATACAACGTTATGATAGTTGGATACCTCCAATCCATCTCAAGACTTACAGAAAAATATGAGGGTTCTAAATATAATTGACTTCTTTTTAAACTAAGTATTGAATAACACCTAACCCTAAAGGATCTATCTATTTGATTTTTGGAGGTCATTAACGCCAACTTCCCATTAATAGCGGTATCATCACAATTATAAAAACAATGGAAGTTATAAATAAGTTTAACACCAGACTTTTGTAAAAAAAATCAGCTACATTACCGGATTTCTTCGTACATTACAAGTTAGTTATTCGTTCCATATAATTAATAGGTACTTCATGGTGATTGATTTCACGGCGATATTTTATTGCGTTGATATCATTTTCAAAAGCCAAATAATCAATCGTTTGATCTTTATGCACTTAAAAAAAATGTGATGTTATTAAATAAAAGGGAAACAGACATTTGATTTGTTTATAAAAAAAACCCATAGGTATATTTTTTGTCTAAGCGCTTATGAAACATCTGTTTCACTTTTTTGTAATAACACTACTGTTGTTTTACTTTTTCAGATGAAATCTAACAGTGACTGATACATAAAAAATATGAATCATATCATTGCCTTACACGTGATTTGGTTTCCGGGAATCTCCAATCAAATGAATAAAAAAAAGTAACGATTGTTAGAACGGTGTAGGAACTAAAACGAGTCCATGGAGATAATTATGTTCACTGAATCATGAGTTTCCCACAATATTATAAAATTATGTTCAAATAAAATGTACCGTCTTATCACAATAATTCGCCTAAAATAAAAAAGAAACAAGTGCCATTTTGAACGCGGCGCGTAATTTCGGAACACTATACATGAGCCCGGATAGCTCAGTCGGTAGAGCATTGGACTTTTAATCCAAGGGTCCAGGGTTCAAGTCCCTGTTCGGGCGGCTCTCTTTTTGCAATTTAATGTCACAGTATTTCTTTTTGCTAGCTATTTTTTATTTTGGTATTTTTTAGTGCCTTAAAATAAATTATTTTTATTTCATAACTTAAGCGGCTCGTTATCAACTGTTTAATGTTTACCTAGTTGATACATGGATGTGATAAAACGTGGTGTCACAAATTGTTGATATGATTGAAGTACAGTTATACTAATAACTATTGTTGTTCGTATCTAATGTGCATTTACTCCTACTATTAAAAAGCAAGCATTTTGCAGACGATTGATTCGTTGAATAAAAGAAAAAAAACGCCGTCAATTTTCCGTTATTTTGTCTAGACGGAGCTTCGAGATCAGGCAAGGTTGAGGATCAAGGAAAATCTTGGTGAATGATGATTGATATTCAAATTATAGAATCAATACTATGTTATAAATAATGTTTAATTTCAAACAGTTGCCACAAGCCCCTGTGGCCTAATGGATAAGGCATCGGCCTCCTAAGCCGGGGATTGTGGGTTCGAGTCCCACCAGGGGTACAAAGTCGTTTTGATACTCTATTTTGTTATTTTTTTTTTAATCTTTTAACTTCTGGGTACTTGTTTACTTTTATTCTATTTATTTGTTTCAAGTACCTACCGGATAGCGTATATATTGTGTTAAGATGTTGGTACTCTTATATTCATAATGGTAGTACAGCAACATGCAAGTGAAGGTGGGCGAAATTCACGCTTTATTAAATTTTACGAGGTTCTCCTGTCCAGTCTGAGTTTAGAAAATGTTACTAGAGGTAGTTTTAAAACACTTTTATGCTTTCGTACAACAAAATGATGATATTGGACCGTGTTATCGTTGCTACCCAAACCTATAATACTATTGCGATAACCGGGGATGTTCAAGAGGTTAACCGTCAATTGTTTAACCCCGGTTTAAATTGTAATCATAATTTTAATAAAATGATCCACAGATTCATTGTCGGTTTACTACATTCAATATACGCATAATAAGCTCTTTATTACGCCGTACAGTCGCAATAAAGAGCAATAGAAATTGTGAAATGCCTTCAATATTGAAATGTCGACCTACTTCGCGTGGCCACGGGGTGCCTGCGGGGCGCGGCCGGTGACGGTGGCAGGCGAGGGGGGCGAGGTGGGGCGACCGGGGGGGAGGGGCAGTGGCTACGTCACTACAATTAATAATGGCTCGTCATGGTCCTCATCTACTTTATCGGTGAAAAAATAACAGTTTAACATAAAAGTTATGGGAAAACCTTAGGCACTGTAATGAAAGGAGGGTAGGTAGTGTAATTAGGATTGTATCTCCTTCATCAAACAATCTGTAAGACTTGACCTGAAATTCTTAAACTTTCTACAAATTGTACCCAACTATAAAACTGTTAGCTGTCGATAAGAATTTAAAAAAATATATCCATTTTCGTAATTGGCTTAATACAGCCATACTATACCATAATAATTACATTATTAAGTAATTAATAGCTACGTAAGTCAGTGGTGTGCTAAAGGCGCCTTAAGTTTTTACATGGAACTTTGCAATAGATGTATTATTTTGTAACAGTTATCATCTTAGTATGATCTTTAAAAATCAAAAAGCGGAACGTAAATGAAAAGACGAACTATCATTGCATTCTACATAATATTACGTAGATGCCAATTTTCAATTATTTTTAATTGCAGATATTAAACACGTTAGCACAATAAATAACAAGTTTGTGCTCCAAACTTATCTAATAAACTTTGTGTCTGTTAAATAAGTTGAAATAAAGATCTAGGAAGCATACAGAATATTTATACAAAAACCACCGCGGGTCGCGACCGCCGTCGCTGGCCCGTCAATTAAAAACCAGACAAATATCAAATTACACTAGGTAGATAAGTATTTTATTCATCCAACATTATTCCTACTTTATTTCTATTTGTTGCAAGCTGCAGTTGCAGAAAAAACGCGGTTCGTGAATGCTTATGAATTTTCACGAAGTATTTTAACAATAAGCTCGGTAGCCGGCAAGTATGGATTTCATAATATTATTATTGCTAGTGTTGAGCTGAGTGGCGATGACAGCGCCCCATGCGGCGAGAGGCGAAATGCGCCTGTCACTTCCCTGTCAGCGACATAGCGAAAACAATACCGTTATTTCCATGTAATAACTCTATCGTTATCAGACGTCTAAAACATAACGACGTTTGTTTACATTTCATTGTATCCATTGCATTAAGTCCAGCTTTGTTAATGTGATTATGTGATAGGTACCTACCTAGGTGGGTATAGCTACGGCACAGATAACGTTACACTATGTTGTTTATTATTTGAATTTCACAAGACTTGGTTTATTTCAGTGTTAATTTAGGTACTTATGTTAATATAAGAGGTATGCACGCACATGTACAGCCAATTTTCAATATAGGTTCTCGCCCTCAACCAATTTTAGTTTCTACTATTTTTTTTTCTAAATCCCTCTCGCGTATCTACTGAGTTTCATTAGAAGTTTTCCTGTAGATAACCAGGTTTTACTGCTGTTGCCTTCAACTATTTTAAAACTTTCCTAGGGACAAAAAACGCGTTCCTTCACATAACAATCAATTGCGTAACTTATTTAAGATAAAATGCGTTACCTACACAATAAATAGCTTGGATCGTCGAATTCCTTTCTAAGAAAATTGACATGAAACCCACATCAAAACGTCTTTGGTTGAAGGAGTTTCTTTATAGACACCTCACAATCGACTTAAAAATATACCTTAATCCCTATCCGAAAATAAGCATAAGGTCGAATTGTATTTATAGAACAATTATTGCAGGACGCGGGTTGGGTCTGGAGTCTGTGTCTGTGCTGACCCTCCCGGCGCCGCGCTCTCGTAAACCCACCGCGAGATGGCGCTGCTAGTTTTATTGCTTGTTTGCACAACAAGCTGTAATGGAGGACTACAATATTGACAGACCATTAATTCGACAGGAAATTGTGCTGAAGCCGCGGTCTGTGCAGGTGATTGTGAACTTTTTAAATTATCCGCGTGTTTGGCGGTTGTTTCTACTTCAAACAGCGAACGAGCAAGTCGGGCTTTTTACTCCAGGGACATCAAGTTGAATAAACTCTGCAAGCTGCAGCCTAGTGGGCACCGTAACAGGCGGCACGAACACGACACGTTTATATAAATGTCTCGCTATCGATTTTTCTCGTACATATCACTCTAGCTACAGTGGGATGTTTACTACGTAGGTAGGGCATCTATTTCCTACACAGGTACCAACTTACGCAAAGCTATGTTAATTCTACGTTGTCTACGCAAGTAACGTAGGTACCCAATATCAAAGTAAAACCGACGGGCAAGCGGCCAACGTCTTGGTCCAAATCGACCATATGGAAAATGCAAGCCAGCTTAGGATCAGGTGAGCTCTTAAAACACAGTTGGCAGAAGTGCTCAATGGAGCAAGGTAAGGATATCGTCAACGCATATTTGAAATGAACTTCACTGTGCCATAGTAAGTGAAGGAAAAACAGTTATTTCGGAATACTCAGTACCTACATGGCACATTATATTATTACCATTAAGAAATGTCGTTACCAGAGCGATGTATGATGAAGTTAAGAGCTTTCTCTGTTTATTTGAAGCTCCAAATATCAGTCGTCGGCAGGCGTCAAAAGGACATATTCTTTTAATTAAGCCACGCGGAAAGCGTCGTAACTTTTACGAGGTCCGTGATTTAACTATTATTTGTCATCAATTTTATGTGGTCTTAAAGCAAATAGTACAGTTGGAACTGTTTGACATAAAATGAGCCATTAAGGTCCCACCTTATTCTTTTTCTAATATCGTTATTGCTCGTAATTTGCACGCATTATCTAAGTAGGAAGTTATGTAAATTGATTTTAGTGGCAGATTAAGCAATTAAAGAACCATCAAATTACATACGAAACACGTAGTAAAGTAGATTGTAATGTACACGTAGGTTTAATGTACTGGTAGGTACCAGTACATTAAAAAAAAGCTCAATAGTAATCCAAAAATTGTGGTAGTTTCCCTTTTAAAGTCGGTTGTTATAAAACAAAATGTATAGCAATTTAATATTCATATCAGTTTTTCAAAATTATAATAATTCAAACCATTATTATAGTAAAACTAAACTTCGAAGTGAAATTACTTGCATGCGCCATCTAGCGTCGAGTAGCAGAAACTCATCGACTGAGACTTTAATAGTTGTTTGCCTCGTTTACAGTCTGAACAATAGATGGCTCTTTTTTAAAACTTTTGACATGGTGGTTTAATTTATTTTGGTTTATATTCATAGATGGCGCTGTATTTTGTCTTGAGGTATAAATTAATTCCTTTGCGTCATTGTTTGCAATGTTTACAATATTTTTAAAACTTTGTTATATTAAGTAAATGGTGGTAAAAAATATCATGTAAAATTTTGATCAAGTATTAAAAATGCCGGGTAAAAATTATTTTCATTAAAAATCGTTCCATATCCCTAAACAGACTTTGTCATAATATGTATAAATCATGCATCTTACCTCCAAGTCAAGTTGGTGTATTTCCACTTCTCCCCCTGCACAGCAAACCGTTTCTTCCTCCTATGTTCGTCTTCACCATCCTCCCGGTCCGGTCGGCCGCATCGTTTCTGCTTCATCAAGTTCTTCGTAGCTGTGTCGATCTCTCCCGTCACTGGTATACCGCCAAATTCCTGGAAGATTATAGCAAATTAGACATGTATTTATTGTCTTTAACACAGTATTAAGTACGACTTTGTTACGTTGATTTTGATAGGTTAATGTGTGACAGTGGGTCGAAGAGCAAAAGCAAAATGAGTTTGTATTTTAGAGAAGGATAGGTTGTTTTAAATTATAGGGGTCAAAAGGGATTTTATACTACTCGCACTTACTGGAATGGAACTGGTGCCCAATTTAAATAAAACATGGGACATTGTACATCATCTTATCACCTTCACTGTGTGGTGTCTAGACGAATGCAGCCATTTCATGTCAAAATTGCAACTGTGAGATGTCGGATTATACTTTAAATTTTAATACTTTTTGGCGCTAAGACATGTCTATTCTGTTTGATTGTGTAGTTACTCACTTGTAAAGTCTTGATGGCGATCCTGAAGTCGTCTTCGTACTCTTGTTCGTTGCCCATGAGCTGCAGGTTGCCGACCTCTGGTCTGCCCTTCTTCAGGTAGCCGAACGTTTCCAGGTAACTTCTCTGGAAATAAATAATAAACAAAATTAATATTGATTCGGTATTTCTAAAAGTGTTCTATTATGTTCCCTATTGAAGAAAAGTCGTGTGTACTTTCTAACTTACAAATTATTTAGCTATGGCTATGGTTAATACGCAAATAGGAAGACGAAACCATGCTGCACCGATCACACATAAAATTGGGGTAAGGGCAGGGGAATGATGATAATGCAAGTAAGTTTTAGGGCCGTAATATCCAAACGGCGTTTACGGCGTTCTTGTTACCGTTTTGAACACATTACATAATCAATTTGTTTAGTCGCATTAAATGTAACATAACCGTAAATATAACTATCAAACTTGTACTTGACTCATACAGAATGAGTGGTTCAAAAACCTTTGCTTAATAGGTAAACGTGAACAAATAAGTTATGTAAAACCCATGTTTGTCACTTTTGTACACATGAAGTAGGTAAGTGAAGCAACATGAGCATGTCATAATATTCACGTGAAACACACGAGACGGCTAAGCAGATTAAGCGCGTACTTAGCGCATTAAGGATTCCTTTTACTTTTCGAATTGCGAAACCCCAAAGTACAGCAGATATTAAGCCTCCATTAGCGGCCCTTGCCGGACACGGCCCTACATTTATCTCTCAAACTTGCCCAACAAAGTCGGACATGTTATTGTAATTATTTTCCGTAAGGATATGCTACCTCTTTTGCAGTTTGTGGTGGAAAAGGTAAGTTGTGGATTACGTGTGGAGTGGATACTTTACACGGGATATTTTGCTCTGCTTTTGAATCTTTAAAGTGATTTCAAATTGTTTGCAAATATTTCGCTACGGCTTATGTAATCAGAGTAATGTGGAACAAAGGTGACTACTTGCTTGATCTTAGTTTGTTTTGTCAAAATCACTTCTTAGACACAAAAACGAACCATCGATGAGCACATACCTATCTTCGCAGCGTGAAATATGCGGTAACTATTTCCAGTACATAAGTTATGTATGGAATAGATTTCTCAGAAGACAGCTCCAGAATTGAATGCCTAGCACACAAGGCTAGAATCCTCAATCAATCTGGCAAGCGAAGGGAATATTTAACGCGTATGATTTCAAAACAATCCTTCAAAAGGAAATAATGGCATCGTACCAACATTACCGCACAGCTGTTCCATCGTAGGTAATAATAATATAGAGGTAATTATCAGACGATGTAGAAGAAGAATTAAGTCCTGTATTCAACGTTTTATGAAATGTACCTACAGTTGAAACATTGCTCGTTTATTTCGGCAATTAATTAAAAGGTCTCCCATTATTGCACAGCAAACGGCCACGGAATATAAAATTTGTGATCTACATTTTTAAACACCCTCATTAATCCTAAACCAACTTTAGTTTCTTCGTTAAACATCCTCTTTTTAAATTTTAATTAAAACCACACTTGTGGGTTGACAATGGTGGTTAAACGAATCCCTTTGTGTTTTTTCGAGAGTTCCTTTTTGTCTGTCTGTATGTAGATATGTATATGTTTAGGGATACGACGTGGTTATTCAAAAAGTTTTGTGATGCAACTGGTGGAGATAACGTCGCCCTGTCAGTTTGTCTGTTACGCTCGATTATCTGAACTGACTGAAGATTTTATCGTAAGCTTTTCATACAAGTATTAGTCGGTAAGTATACCTGGTTTGAATGCCTGCTCTATATGCTTTAAGGATAAAATGAATATACTTAATCTTTGTACCTTCCTCGGTTAATTTTGTAAGATAGTCAGATCGAAATCAATATTTACCTTTCCTATAGAAACTTCGTGAATATAGTTCCATTAACATTGTTATTCGAAAACTTACAAACTAATATCGCGCATCAGTAGTTGAAATAGCACCGCTTTTTGTCCATAGCTTGCGGTGAGCGCAAAGTTTGTTTTAACCGAGGATGCCCCTGACTTTACGACTAACAATAAAGACTTTGTTAAGCAATCTGCCGTCTATTATTCACTCCCTTAACTTATCTAAGTTAGCTCCTAAACGCTTCTGTGGGACTCTGTTTATTTACATATACCTGTGTTTGAAAAGGACCCAAAGTAACTTGCTTTCAAGTTGAACAATTTCACTTAAATTAAGGCAATCATTCCTTTAAGGTAGGGAGATAAAATGGCTGTATTATCTGCTTTGTCTACAGCTTTATCAAAGCAATACCTCATACCTCTGTTACACACGGAGGCACAAAGTTTTTTAATAAGCCATAATCTGCTTAAAAATTGCGAGCCGACGTGCGTGTGTGTTGTGGTTATAAAAGCTAACCGCATAGTTCGTTTACTGAATATCATTATTTAGTAGTCTGGCTTTTGTTATTTAACCACGAATATTATATTAAAGTAGTTATTTGTACGCATAAATTAATTTGAGTACCTATGTTTTTTTATGGCCGGATTAGTATCTTTTTTCATTTCCAGAGTGCAGCACGTAAATCAGTGGGCAGCTATATTTTATCGGTGTATCTGTGTCAGGTCAACAGGTACACCCCCAGTTCACCACGATGACGTAGTTATCGAGTCCCATAAGGAACCCATAAATCGATGCAAATATTTTAAGAATTAGGTTAATATTGTTTCAGCGAGGCCCGGAATTGATTGCTAAAAGTTGAAAGGTAACCCTATTGTTTTTTTTTGTCCATACACCGTTCTCGGGATCGCTTTTGAGATTAGTGATTACGGGGAATTGGTATGCAAACAAATAAATTACCTACTCGTTTTCCTGTACTTAAAAAAAAAATGTGTGTTGATTTTATGATCGTTTTTTGATCTTAATGAGATTGTTTTCTGCAATTTACTTTATAATATAAAATAAATATTGGTCTTTCAGTATTGTGGTGCAATTTATTAGCCAATGCGCTGTACTACCTAACTATTTGTACAAACTAAATTCAGTACATACCTATGTATTTCATTTTTAAAATGTGTGATGACGTCAGTTTTTGTATCTGTTAAATAATAAATTAAACGTTAAACTAAAAAGCACAATCATCAATATATTCCTACATAAAATTTTACAACCCAAAAAATCTTTTTAGGTGCTTTTAAATTATATTCTTGGAACCTAACTTTTTGTGCGAAGGAATTTTTGCAAGCTTCAAGCGAGCATTCCTTCAATAACAATTTCCTTCTGTAAACTTGTAAACACGTTAACTTTTGTGTTACTAAAATGTTTACATGACTATTCCCAGTTAGTAATTTAAGGGAAAATGTTTTCTATATTAATAATATGCCGTTTTTCCTGGTGGTTAAACCCAGTCTAAGTAAGTGTTAACGTCAATAAGACTAAAATAAGTAACTAAGTAAATAATAATATGGACAATTGAACTCGTAGATGTGTGCATGGAAAATGCTTAATAAACTGTTTACCAATCACTATTTTTGCTACACGGTGTGCTATTTTAAAAAGGGTCTCATTTCTAGATTCGGTTTTCAAAAGTAAACTATCTTTGTTTGTCTATTGGTTGCTATGAAGTTTTTATTGCAATTTCTACACTAACAGAGGATTAATGTGCAATGTTTCAGAAAAATACTTTATAGTACTTATCTTAAGCATTTCAGTACTTATTACTTAAAAAGGACCCACTTCATCAAACATACTTAATTAATACTGCCTAAATTTTTTTTTACGGTAGTATTTACTTAATTACTATTTTGCATGGTAAGCGGGTAACGACACCAGGCGATCCTGAATGGGGAAATGGGGGAACGAAGATCCCTAAATGTAGGACACGGCGGTAAGTAAAGTACCCTGAATCACTAAGTGCGTCGCGTGACGCCGCCTATTTTGTCCCCTAATTAATTAACAAATCTCTGCCATCAACCTGTGCCAGTTTCTTCGGTGTTGCGGAAACAAGTCAAAAGTCTTTATTTGGGTCGATTAGGATACGTGTCTCTGATAAAAGACTTTGATCTTTAAGAGTATGCAATTTTCTGAATACTGTTTTGTTCAGCAAATAACCTAATTTCCATGTAAATAATGGCTATGAGTAGGTATATTATTTAGGTAATGTCAGTCATATTAACCTGGCCGCGATCCATTTCATCATCACGATCACGTAATAACCATACGCTAAAATATGTATTATCATGTCGCCACCGCAAAATATGAGCTTCATTAAAATATAAATTCAAACTTCATCAATATCCATTAAATTATACGGGGATAATTACCATAGTGATTACGATGCGGCCGTCATCGCACACCATAGACAACGAACGCACCATAGTGGGGATCCATAGATTATAGAATGCATCGTGTGTGGTTGTCATCGGTAGCTAATCAAGTGAAGCGAGGGTGTCGCGGTCGCGGTGCACGTTGCACCCCTTGATTGACACCCGCTGTCACTCCGGCTCGCCCCCACTGGATATGATTATAAATTACTCACACCACTACTGTTTTGTAGTTTAGTTTTAATTTATGCAGGCTGTCTGCTCGTAAATTAAAGTTTTTAGGGGACTGAAATCGATTAGGAACGTGCTGTTTTAAAATGCCGTTAATTTTACGTAATGTAATGAGGACTTTTCCGAGAATAACTAATGTAAACCTTTAGCTTTATACCTCACACAAAGCAGAATGCAGTTAGGTGTCACAATATAAATATTCATAGTGTGGATTGCAATTTACGCCGTGCGTAGGAATTTGTTCAGATGAATGAATGCAAATGTACACACATTCTTGAATGGGCGCTCGTTCAAGTTGATTCCGGTACAAGCGTGGTCCACGTTTATCGTTCACTCATCAGCGAACATCTGCTCGCTAGATAATAATGATAACAATTTGTCGCATGCGTGGGAGTTCTTCATGTGTTATTTTAGTTAAAAGCGCTTCCTAGTTCCAACAATAAAGTGATGCACGCGTCTTTATAGACCGCTCTACATGCATGTTATAATAAACACGGTATATGTATGTATACTTAACTAATGGGTATTTTCACCTTCTGTGCCAAAAGCGTTTCGTAGGTACAGTTACTTTTAGTAATTTGCGAAATCTCGCTTGTTTCGTGAAAGCGATGAAGAATAGTGCTGAGTACTGCAAATGTATTCTACTTTATCTTCATATAAACTGTAGAGAGCTACGCTGTTCTGTTTTGTTTTATATTAAAAAGAGTTGAAATACCTATCCTACTATGTAGATATAAATACTTAAAAGCGTGGGAAGTATAAAAGTTCCAGTCAAACAATTTTCATCAGAAACGATTTGCTTTCACCGAAATCCTTAATGCAGATAATATTGCATTATAAACTGCCGAATTAAATAAGTTGCTTATTTTGTTGGCATCGATGGCCGTTTCCTGCTACCAGTAAAACATGGCGTTCCCAGAAGGGAGTTGAGAGTAAAATTAAACTGTATTTTATTGCGGCCTGCCCTCCGGTGAAACTGTTTGTGCATTATGAACTGCTAATAATAGCATTGAATGTTCGATTTTTGTACTCCTTTTATTAAATTCGAAGTTTACATCATAGGTAATACAATGCAGTGGTCATTTTCAGAAACTCAGAGCTGAAGTGATATTGCAATGCGGCAGAAGTTGATTTCTCGCTGCACCTATATGACGTCCAAAAGATAAGTTTAATTTCCAAACCTTTATTTACTTAAGATAAGAACCATGTTTCGTTAATTTTGGGATCAAGCACCGTTTTTTTAAAATTACATAAAAGTAAAGTTCACACCGTAATTGCTCGCATGAAATCCGTAAAATGTAGGTATGTTTTCGATGCAAACGTGTTGGAAACGGCCTGCGGGTGTAAACTTTAACAAAAATATGCGGGTCGGGTCGAGACACATACCTACCCTTTCAATTTGAAAATCAATTTCGAAGAACAATAAACTTTTTTTATAAGTTTGACACATCAAAAGCACGTGGATTTTAGTAATGATTTCTGTGAATATGACGATCTGTAATTTAAAAGTTAATGATTTAGTGTCGCGTCGAATGGACGGATGTAATAACGCGTCCATTGAATGGATCCAATCAGAGAGAACCAGTCGTCACGTGGATGTGTTCATCACATAATGCGCCGGTCTCATGACGTGGCACGGGGTAATTCGAATCAAAACACTAATTCGAGTTTAGGGGACAATGAGGGATGAATTTGAAATTCAAATTTTAATAGCGTCAGTGACACATGAAATTGAATGGAATTAAGTGTGAAACAATGGTGGCGAGTTCTCTACAATGTTGGTTCCGGCTTTTGTACTCAGGGGAACGTATGTAATCCATTCATTTTCAAATTTAAGACGTTTTCCTGCTACATTATTTGATGACGCGTTATGTTTGTTTGTAGTAATAATGATTAATGTTCGTGGTAAATATTTGCGTCTGATGTGTTATCGAATTACATTAATCAATATTTAGTGCTAAAGCAAATTATTTAGGAATGTATATAGGTCGTGGCTAGGAATATTTTGAATTCCCAATTAATCACGGTAAATACCAAATTACGTATTGTTATGCTTTGATTGAAAGGCGTCATTCTAAGTTTTTATTTTTACGCGCAAATTGTCTTGCGGTAAAAGAAAAAAGAAGCTTAAAACAGGTGTTTAGGGCATTGACTCGTTAGCCTTCCTTTAGAGTTCAGCTTTATTTATATTTGTAAAACAATGAAGACGTGACTGTTGCAATACGTCACGGCTAACTGTTTAGCTTTTATTGTTAATAAATTATTCAGTAAAATGTAGCTGGTATCACTCTCTCTTACAAAAGGTACGACAGACGATATAAGTACCTATATGGCGGTCACAATGCCATACTTGTAAGTTTTATGACTATTTTACTATTGTGCTTATTAATGAAATAGGCGCGGTCAGTACAGTAAGTGGAAACTTTTTAAGGATTATAGAACACGAGCATGCGTGATAGAAGTTTCAAATAAATAATGCATGTTTTTCATGAGTTAATGTTTTTTTTTTCCTAAGTTAATTCCAGTTTTTTTTTTTGTATACAAGGTGTTGATTTGCATTTGTGCCATAGTTCAGGAGGAGGACATACAATACGTAAATAATCGATTTATGGGAAATAACTAATATGCAGTGCTCTTTTTGTCATTGTAATGTCGTGGTATTTCCGAAGTAATCCAATTTTATGAATGAAATTTATGAGTGATCGTTGCGTATGCTTTGTGTTTGCGTTTGTGTGAGGGTGCAGCACGGTTTTAACGCCAGTAACATACGCGCCAAGTTTAAATAAGGCTAGATGACATTTACGGAATTCCGAAAAAAACTTAAAGAAAAAAAATTACGTGCCAATTTTTTTATTGATTTGGGTCGAGAATCATTAGCATAATTACCTCCTTGAATATGGCACGGATGCAAATTAATAGCTTGTATATCATGAAGAATTTTTTGACTCTTTTTTTTAAATATATTTAAGCAGTCCTTTTTCATCAACCAGGTACTAACTAACAAGACTGATTTCTAGATGTTATACTGACATTTGTAATATTTCATAGAGCGAGCAGTAGTAATCTCCAGTGTTTTCACGAAAACAATTTCATTTAAATATAGGTACATAAAAATATTCATCGCGATGCATCATAGAACATAAAACTATCTATTTTCATATCTTCCCCGCAGGTGGAGTCCCGTCATGGGTTATTCTGGTGTCCGTAGGCGATCTAACAATCTGTAATTGCGTACTTCCGCGCTGCTATTGTAATCTCTAAATGGCTCTTCTTCGAGTATTGTGGATACCTGTATCTATTATATCGTATAGGTATTATAGGTTCAGTTATTTAGAAAACAGGTCTTTATTTTCAAAGAAATATAAGCATTTTTAGTATTATTTTATCGCTTGTTGTTTAAATCGATGCAAATGAGATCTTAGGTCGTGTATCTTCTAATATTAATTGAAAGTAAAAATTGGCCGTATAAAAAAAAAAAAAAAACAAACAATAATATTGTACCCAATTAATTCAATTTCTTAAGGTTTTTTATTCAACAAAAATAAGCTAGTTAGTTCTGGAAGATAGAACTTTTAGAAATAAAATATTTTCTCCAATTTTCTATTCGACTTGACCTCTATAAGTCTATACATTATTGAATATAAAGGGTGTTCTGAAGTCTAGACGAGACGCCCAAACCTGGAGAGCTGAGTTTTCATAAATAACTTAAAGATTACCTTTTCATATAGTTTTCTGATGCGATATAAGTATTCGGATTTTGAATGTGACCGAAAACTATTGAACCAGACAAAAATATATATCATGCTGTATTTATATGCTTGTTGATGTGTAACTGTGTATGACAGTGGCAAATGATACTTTTTTAGACATTTCATTACGGGTAATAACTCTCGGTAACAATGCGTCTTTTTAAGCTTAGGTTGTGAAGCAACCAAAAACAAGTTATTTTAAGTAATCTGCTTCTCAAGAAAACTCTTCTAACCCAAAAAAAAATCTCAAGTTAATTGGCATTAAAAAACCCGTATGAGGTTTATATTAATAACATAATAATTATGTTTTCCTTTGAGTTTCCGGTATGTTTGCTTCTCGGGACATTCTGGGATGTTTTGTGATTCCCTTTGTTTCCACCTGAGGTTTGGCCTCCAGCCAGGAGACTGTCTTTAAAAGGTCTTCATTATCATAAGGTAACGGAAATCTTGGCGTGTATAATGTTTTTGCGACCATTTGTGCTTTTTTCTCATACAATTTTGGCTGCTACATTGAACAAAAAGATAAAGGTTGTCTATGACTAATTAAATCCTTTTTTTTTCGAAAGATATGCGATGGTACCTACCAGCCATGATAATTCGCGAGGCCCAGCAATAGGAGTCAGATTACTATCGCGTTTCCATCGAACTGTGACTGACAGGCATCCGTAAGTAACTTGACGCGCACTGAGAATTAACCCTATTCAGTTACATCGGATTTTAATGCAAATATTCGCGGTAAGTAAAAAAAAGAAGTTTTGATACAGATATAATCAGGGATACTCGTAACACTGAGTTCTTTGGCGTTCTTTTTTATTTGATTATAAAAATCAATGCTGGGAAGAATAGAGTAACTAGGTACACAGTGGTTGTATTAGGAAGGTCACAAATTATAATCACACATATGTTTCATACATATGTGTGATTATAATTCATCAATATATTTGATATTCAACCATAATATTGTTCAACCTTATACGTAGCAATTTAAATAATAAACCGTGGAAACTTCGAATCCAGAAGCCAATTATTTTCAATACGTTTTATTAATTCTATTCAAAGTATACGTTGAATACTGATTTCAAATGATATTCTAAATTATTCATACTCAGTATTTTTTTTATATCACTCAAAACTGGTGCCTTATTTTTCAAATAAGATAAGTAAACACGTTGTTTTCGGAAATTAGCATCGTTTCGAAGAGCCATCACGGCTGCTTTTTTGAGTTATTTTAGAGAAGTCAAAGTGATCAAATCACTGAGATTTATGAATAAATGGTGTACTATCGTAAAGTTTCTATAGAAAAGCTTTGTACAGTCATTTACTTAAACCGCTTCAACTGAAGCTAACTAAGATCGTTACTTGTCTTCCCCTTGTGAAAACTTTCAGCTCAAAGTTTACCAACTACACAACTTTAGTAAATTGATGAAACTCATCAAGATCTACAAACATTTATAATCAATTAATTTATAGTTCAATTAAACTACTTAATTAAAAACCCTAAACTAATGTTCACAAAACTATAAAATGCAATAAAAATGCAGTTTCTAATTAACAAAGTTCATTACATTTTATAACTTTAGTTGGGAGCGTTAAATCGTAAATGGGGGCGACAGTACGATGTTTAATGCACTCTTGACTCGCGAGACATCGCTGATACGCCGTTTGAATAAACCCGTTGAGGCGCGGATGCGTTTGCGCATGCAATTTGTTAGGTGCGTGAGAACAACCAGAAATGGCGTGACGTGTGATTGGTGAGTGCCTCTAAGTGATGCTATCGTGAGCCATTAGTCACAAGTGTGTAAGGCACCGTAAAGGGGGCTGACCTTTGACGCAAAGGTGGCTATTGACCAACTGGAGAAATCAGAAGAGCTTCGCTTTTCAAATATGCTTTAAAGTGCAGGCCGTATACATGCGTTGTCGAGTAAATAGCATTCCTCACTATTTGTTTTTTACCGGTTTCGTATCATTAATTCCCTCTCTTACAATAAATGAGTATTTGTGAATCCAAACCTTCAAACTTTAAAAAGTTACATTGTATGTAGGTACGTAAAATCACACTGCAAGTTTTCGAATGTGTTTATTATCCAAACAAGTGCAAGAGAGCTTTTCAAGTGCGACGTATACCAAGATTAGTTATGTAAATGTAGTTTGTTTTGTAAACATTGAGGTGGAAAGTTTCTCAGTAATATCAAGGTGAAAATCCGAGGCTTAGCTGAGAGCGACCAAATAGCCGACGGCTGAACTCCACCAAGTTTCAGTTATTGCCACAAAGTAAATACTAATATCGGCTGGCCGCGCTATAAACTTGCGATATTGCCCAACATTATATGGACACTTTTTGCAGCTTTTACGAGTTCCTGAAGAAATTTTCCGAGTTTTACTACAACACTTATGCCACGTTTATGAAATTGATATAATATTATCTCCGTGTATGTGCCTGTGAATATCTACTTGTTTATAGGTATGAAAGAACATTAAAAACCGTTATTTTTATGACATTATTAATCAAGACCACCATGTGTTGGGTGGAATCAGGGTGGATATCAACTTGGTAATATAAACTTTATCGTAATGGGGTAAGGTGCGACAGTTGAGTTGAAATATGAATTGATTGGACATCATATAACTGAAGATTATGGTAGGTATGTTATTTATTTACCTTTTATGAACAACAAGACCTTTAAATTTAATTAAAAGTGACCTGAAATTACAGTTAGAAATACCGGCTGTCCTATTCCTTTTAGCTGTCCTTCTTCGTAGCATTACTTTCCTTATTATAAATCTCTTTAAATGAAGAAACGATAACATACGTATTATGATTGGACCCAGTACAAACAACCGGTACTGTAGTGATTCAACGGACAGCTGCGTATAATGCAAGCTCGCTCCTACTCTTATGGTAACTCACTGGACAACATGACTTACACAAAGAGTTTATTAAAACATCATTAGTCCATGTCTATGTCTGGCCTCAACTTATAAATATTAAATCACTATTTATGGTTTATAAAGCAACATTATTCTGCCGGAGATTTATAAAGCGCCCGTAATACGAAATTGCTTTGTGTAAAATTTAAATGAATTCAGTTACTTTTAAATTGATTCCGAGAAAGGTGAATTTAAACATGTTAAATTAGTTTCGTAACAGTCCGCAGCGCAAACGTAAGCTAATGAATACTAAAACAGAAGTTACATGAGCCTTGTGAAGTACACTCTCATGTAAGTGGGCGCTAAAATATTTAGCGGAATATGGCGAAACTTAAGGGCCTCTTAATTAACATTTATTTCGAAATTAGCTTAAAGCTGTAAAAGTTTGCAAACGGCTTTGTTTGGTGCTGTCACGAACTTTGGTTTTACAATGTCATTGAATTTACTGACGAAGTTCAAATGGAAGGCTTTTTGACTTTTGAGGAATTAGTCACACGCAAATTTTTCTTCATTTATGTACTCTCAAGCTACTTACGTAACTTAATCTAAATAAACTTTAGCAAGTTAACCATTACCTAGGTAAAAAGTTCTCTCAGTACTACCATCTTCCTAGAGTAGGTAACCTGTATTTTAGCTACAAACTCTATGGCTCGGATGGCTCCACAAGGTACCTTATTAGGGAAGTGAAAAAAACCGATAGAATCGAGTGGAGTGTAACGAGTCACGCGTTTCGACAGGATTGGAAGTATAATACGTCACATAGAGGTTCCACTTTATCGGGAGACGCCATATAGGGCGCCGGTAGCAAGGGAATGTACCACAACGATTAGCTATTAGGGCTGCGACAGAAAAGGGAAAGCTGGAGAAATAATTCCGATCAGTGACGGATTCGATCGCTCAGGGCCTAATTAGTATCACAGAATATATTATATCAGATTGACGCTTTTTAATATTATGTTGATGTGTCCTGATAAAATTAGACTGAGGTTATATCAGCCGAATCTATGAATGCGGTTACATACATTGAGTAAACTGGTCTACTGAAATCCACAAATGAAAAAGACACAACTTCATTTTTGTAATAAAATAGTATGTCATTGAAAAGATTCCAAGACAGTTTTGTTAAAAAACAAACTTACCTGCCAGCCCTTTAGACAATTACACGCGATATGCACGCTTCTAACAAAGACGAACTACATCGTAAAGCCATAACGATATATTTTCCCATTACTAGGAAACTAACAAAAACTTTTAGGGAAACAGAAGTCCATAAAAAGCTGTATCTATTAGCGTCAGAATATGTCGTTAAACGTCGACGTCGAGTCAGTTTGTGATATATTTATAGCTAATTGCTTATATAGAAGTGTTAGTTTGCCTATATGTAAGTTGTTATTATAACAGCATTCTTGGCAGCCTATATTGTGTCTATTTAATGATCGTGCGTCGCGTCAGTCATTGAACTAAAGTCTGAAGTTGGCTAGCCGTGCAGAGCGCATACGCTACTCTCGTTACACTGCGAGCAACAAGCGTGAGTGAATCATCCGACAATCAAAACAAACACTAAGCTTTTTAAATGTTTTTTTTTTACAGCACACTGCTACCGTAAGCCTGAGAACACACTGTGACATGTCTTCTACATTGTTTATGCGTCATAAAGATAGAGGCCAAACTTTGTTCCATTGTTTCAGTCTAGGACAATTCGCAGAAAATTTCTTTTTGAAACAGGTATTTTAAACAAAATTATTGTAAAAGATAAAAAAGTTTTAGGTACATCTGCTGGAAAGTTTTGTTTATTTTAGTTTTCTTAAATAGTTCTTTTTCTTTTGTACGAACCATTTGAGACTACTGTGACTATGCCCCAAGAGACAACTGAGATATTATTTAGAATCACATTTATTTTTAAGTCACTCAAGATACAAAAATGCAGAGTTCTACTAAAGTAATTTTTAAAGCATGTTTCCCACGGTATCCCCATTCATTCCATGTGCCCGGATCATAATCACGACGATCTCGCGTCCACTGAGATCAAAAGTCCGCCAATAATGAATTAGGTCGTCTTCTTGTAACACTCGATCTTATTATACAAAGTGAGTCAATGACCGTTTGCAAATTCGTGTATCATATGGCGCGAGGTCGGCAAACTGAAATGGCAATAGCAAGGTCGTTGCGAAACCGACACCTCGAACAGTGAGATATTAGTTCCTACCGACGACTTGCGAAGTCGACTCCATCGCACAGGTGTTCACCGCGGTTACAATGTCCCGTAGTTACTGCGATATAAATGCCAAGACATGATGTAGTGCGTTTACAGTAAGTGCAGAATGATTGCTTGGCTATTGAATTTGCAATTTCGTTTCGCAATTAAGGCTGGTCAGGACGCTTTTTTGGTAAAGACTTGTTTATTTTTTGGCCCGTTTTTAGCACGTTCGCGGGGTTCAGAGAAAGGTCATTAGGCGTTTGTTTATTTTCTAGAAGAATGAGAAAATAAGCAAGATGTTCGTGGTTTGTGTGTGAGACTTTTTAGTATTTTTCGTTTGCATTTTCTTAGTAAATTGTCTTATACAAAATATTGCGGTTCTGAACTACAATGGGTCCCAACATACAATACGGTACATAAATACAGCGATGAATTTTAGATTTTAGTAGAGTTTTAGTCACATCTTCATAGACGCTCATAAGTATAGAATGTAAACAAAGACAGTCAATTTGTGTGGAACTAATTTTACCGGTCGCCAGCGAGGGGTTACTCACGGACGATGAGACAATATTAACGCCTGCAATATACAGGAAGCTTCTAACAAAGTTTATGTCTTGTAAAATCAAATCCAATTCCATGCAAATCAGGATTTAATCAACATTTCTCAATTAATGACTCCTAAAACGTATATTAAATGTATCTGAGGAAAGACAAGATTAACGAGACAACGTTCTCACGATGACTAAAGTCTAACTTAAGAGGACGAATTGGAATTTTTGGCGCCAAGGATGTCAATTTTTCTCAGTAAATACAAAACGGATCAAAATACAACTTGGTTACCTGAAAGTTCATGATATAAGCCTTATTTTGTTAGTTGTAGAAACATGATTAGGTAACTTTTATAACAGAGAAAAATATATCAAACATACCTCTTTTTAAAAAGAGATTCACATATTATGGGCAAACGGGACCGATTTAAGCCTCTTAACTTTTTTAGTAGTTGAGTATATACATACTCTTTAAAATGGTAGTAGGAATTTTTATTAAATTATCATTTCTAAATATTAAAATTACAAAACCATTTTGTCGCTTACGACTTTTAGTTATAAGCTAGCGCGCGTATTGTTATCCTCGCCCCGCTCAGACGCTCCGACCCCTTTTGGCGCCTTAGATGCGCGTGCCGGTTATGGAATTATTGTTGACCACTTCCTCGCCTTAAGCGTTCGATTACCAGAAGCGGATTGTCATCAATAAAGGGCTTACAACTATCTAACAGACTTCGCAAAGTTGGCAAACTGCAGTTAGTCCTAACTATTAATTGTCGAGTGGACTTTGTCACGGTATTGTGATAAATTGGAGTGGTCCTTGGACATATTAACGTCCCTTGGTTGGCAATGAGCGTGATTAATTATGTTGGACGATACAACCAGACGGTACCCAATTCGGGTTAACGTAGTTCAGTGACTGGACGTGGAAAGTCGCAATCGACCAATGAGCTTCGTGCATTGAATGCATATCTGACATTTCGTACAGTCATCGTCACTGCACTGACACATATTAGGTAATGGTTGGTGTGGTTTATACAAATGCAATACTTTTGTATACAATGGCCGAGGGCATTGAAATTTAGGGTTTCGTTCATGATGAAAGGAAGCCCTGAAAGGAAGCACATTTGTGGCAGACTTTTTTCTGTGATTTCAGTGTTCTATTCAAACTTTTTGCTTTTATGTTTAAAAAAAAGTTTGTTGCTTTTATACTTTACTTACATAAGACCTTTGGATATAGAATGAGTCGTTCGATAATTTCAAATAATAGATATTCATTCAAACATGACTAAACATAACGGCGTGTGCCGCATCAATTTCGATAATTGTCTATGATCAGAACATTGATCAGCTTATGATAGTACTGGCCGTAAAATGCTCGTAACCAATCAAATAAATTATTTGTAATCGTTTTATAGTTCTTATATTAAAGCTACTTAATGGCTTCGTTTTATTATCATAGCATTCATAGGCAATAGTTAATGCTATTATTATAAGGGCTGCTACTGCAGCTGCGTACTTTTTGCGATCCTTTGAGAATGATAATTGATAATTCAGATTTTCATTAGGAAAATGTGTTAAAGTTTTTTAGAAACATTTGCTTCTATACTCTGCTTATGAAATAGTACTAATTATTATGAGATATACATACATAGGTATATACAAAGACCTCATTCAAATTAGCTGTTTACCACAACATTTACCTACTAGTGACCTAAGTTGCCACCTTCAGCAACCGCAGCAGTCGGTAGTGCCAAACCTCATAAAATCACGTCCATGTCACCTCGATACAAAAGTGTCAAGATTGTATATTTTATGTATATGATGTGTTACACACGATTCTTGGCGACTTGATTCGTGTTCAAAACTGTTTTCTTTTTCGCGTCTTATGTCCCCACGGGAAATTTGGAAAATCCCATCTAAGGTTGCTTGTGCGATAAAAGATACTGACTTCTTTTTGTTTATATGAGCCTTTTGAGTTACAAGGAGAAAGCTGCTAAGCCTACAGGTATTTATGGAATTATCTATGAGGGAAGTCTTGTGTAAATGAGTAGACGTATAAAAGCAACAGACACTTGACCCACTGCTTAGAAATATGTCTGTAACGATGTGATGCGTTATAATTAACTACCCGTGTAAACGCCGATCAAGCATTTATACCACAGTATACAAGCAATTGAGCCATTCAAATATAGCTTTTATTGTGTTTAGAAATAGGTTTCATTGAGATAGCAAATGATAATCACATAAGCATTCACATATGGTTTAGATTTGATACGAGCTGGGAGCGCGCCGACAGTGTTGTCAAAACGGTCAGCCGGCCCACACACGTAGAGCAATGAAATAACTTATTGATTAGCTTTTATTATAATTATAAACATAACCTACATTAGTCGTACTAGCAGTACTTACAAGCTAGACAGTGAAATGAGAAGAGAAATGCACATTGGATCATGACTACTAACTTACATATGATTTTTTGAACATACTTATTGATCTTGCCATACAATTACTGAAAAAGAATACAACACTTTTTCACGGCAAATTAATAGGGCACCACAGATTAACTTTACAGAGAAGACAGCATTTCAACTCGAAAAGTTTTCCCGGAAAAGCTCCAAAGAAAAGCAGCGGTTAGATCATTCTTTCACACCTTTACTGTAATGTTAGTCTACTGTTGCCGATATGAATTTTATCAGGGTAGATACTCCGGTATGTGGGACCTATCACTTGGTCTAGTAGAAAAGCAGTTTGCTGGCTGTCAGTTATCGCAAGTCATTATGATATGAAGGGAATGCTGTGTGGAACGAGAATACACTCCAATGTAAGGTGTGTCCAATATTGGGAGGAATTTTGATTTTAGAAGATTTCATAGCAATATTCTGATTGAGACATTATTTTATTCAGGCATATTGTTGGATGAATAAATAGCAGTCACTGTTGAAAAACTAAACATTATTTATGTGGTGTTTTCTGTTTGATTTAGGCAAGTCAGTTTAAAGTTCGAAAAGCTTAATTTAAACTTACTCGATATAAGTTACTTAGTTTATATACCAGGGTTATAGCAACACACGAAGGCTGTACGTGTGTTTTAATATACCGCGATGTTATTGCGTATAAAAGCTAATAATAACAAACTTTGTAGTTCTTGCAAATGATGTATTTTCAAAATAATAATTTAATAAAGTTTTGCTCGCATATCGTTTAAGGTTGAACGTATATTAATATAACTGTAAAAGAAAATATTAGAAGTCGAGATTTATTTACGCACACTTTTATGACAAGCATAGCGTTTTATGAATGCATTTTTCATAAAACATTCACTTTTACAACTGTATCGCCTATAGTTTATAAGAATCGTAAATATAACATTAAGATTTCTGCAATCTACATGGCAGTCACGTCACGTCACTAATTTATTGCATCTTAGGTACTTAGTTTTATCGAGACAAACATCGGTAGTGCGGTGCAAGCTATCGATGTTATTGTTATCGATGCGATAGGGTTGAGTTTGCATCGGCGAGCGCGGGTGGCGCGTCGCGTCGCTAACGAGGTCGTATGATTCACTATCGTCGTCATCCCGGCGCCTAGCGATTCGCGATCCCACGTCTTCCCGACTAACCCGAACCCGACTACCCCAGGGAACCGAGTAATCTATTTTCATTCGTTTGATGTGAAAAGCTGTGTCCGTCAGCCTAGAAAATTATATGTTACACACACTTTTACGTATCTCCGTGTTATGTATCCAAAAGGCAATTTCAGACATGCCAAAATACAAATTGTTATTCTTCTAATACTTTAAATGTAAGCAGGTTTGGTAAACTGCCTTGTCGTGATCATAAAGCTTCTTTATTTCTTAATATTAGATAATAACGACAATTCACCTGAAAAATATATAACACAAAATTAATGGGATTAGGGAACATTAAACATTATAAAGGACTCCTTCCTTTGCATTAATTAGATTATTACGAAGGTAAGAATAGCTAGGTGTACATGATAATCCATAATAATGTTGTTCGCATAATTTTCTAAATTCACGAAAATAAACTATCACAATGAAATGAAAACGTTGAACATCAAATATGATGTGACGTTTCACGTCATAGCGGTGACAAGAGCTTAGGTAACAATGTTATAACTTAGCACTTATTATGTGATACAATAGGGTGACAGAATCTTCTCGCAAATAAGACTTAATTAATTTATTCACTGTGAAGTTACGTAGCGTGTTGCTGAATTAATTATGCAGATTTTAACGAAATCCGAACAAAAGCGGCGCCAGGCTTTATACAGTCGCGTTATGTGGATAACGCCTTAATCTGTAGTTATGTCATGTTACGCAAACTTTATTCATTAATATTATTAATTTTTATTACACTTTCAGCTTAGAATTTGAGCCAAGCAGATTTATATTTGGTATCGTGATCTTAATCAATAATTTTAAAACCATTTGTCAAACCAAATTATCAATAATTAGGTACAAGACTGATCAGATTTATATATGCAATGAGAAGAGCTATATTTTAGTTAATTTCTTGTACCTATGGCCTACTCCAAATTTATTTTTCGATAAAATAAAAAAGAAATAATTTCTGATGCTTTCATATTATATAAATTATGAAATATAATATCATAAGCCAGCAGATTGTAATTTTGGTTAGAGGTTTGCGACTAATAAAATGTGAATAGGTACCTGGGTAAGTATATTACCTAGATCCATATAAGAAAATGGAAAACATTTTGCTTTATAGTTTAATATAAACCCAATTATTATTATTAGATTGAAGTAGGCAATTATTATTTTTACGTGACCCTCAACAAAACAAAAAATAAATAGAAAATTGATTAATATTATAAGGTAAATAAATATTTTTTCCTTGATGATAATTATAAAAATGCTTCCTCGACGTATTGAATTGCTGTTTTTTTTAGAGTTTGTTTATGAAATTGTTTAATTATTAACTTTGTGAAGTTAGGTCAACAAAGTGCTTGATAAGAATTAAAGTCTAAGTTCGAGAAACTAAACAGCAAATTGTTTACTTGTATGTAGTTCCATTTCAGACAATATTGAGTAATTTTTCCTCCATTGCATTTTATTCTTGGAAAACCGGGATGTTCCGACAATTATTATTACCTCATGGCTTTGCCGTGTTACAAATGTACAATATATTTTAGAAATTTGAATACAGATTTACTCGTTAATTTTATTTCTTTATTTGTGTCTGGCATCGAAGGTCCATACAAAATAGGTACAGTAACATTGCATCATACGACTAAATGTAATGTATCAAAGATTAAAGTTCAGGAGTTATATTTATTTGCTTACATAATTACATTTTATAATTAGTCATTGTTCCTGAAAACTGCTAACGAAGCAAAGGTAGGTATTACGTGTACTTCCTCTACTTACGTCTTTGGGTGATCTTAGGTATTCTTTGTGGTAGTTTTATTACAAAGTACTAGGTAGTATTAATTGGATAACCTGTAACTATTAATCATATTTGTATGAATGGGTTTTTGACGTTATTTTGCACTCGCTTTTCTTTATCTTCATACATTACACTTACATTTTTTAAGCACAATGAAATAGTGCATGCATTATATCGATATGAATCTCACACATAGATGCTCTGAATCCTCGATAGCGAAAATCGGTGATTACATTAAATTTATTGGCGTAGGTATTTTAAAATGTGGCAAGCAAGTATGACAATAAATTCTGTCATGGTCGCCAGCGAATCTGTCACAGAAATCCCGGCGAACGGTCACGTTAAAATTATTTACTGTTCCCATAATTCTTTTGGTAAATTTTATGTCGTCATTGTTGCACCGTAGCGGCTGCAAATGCAAATTAAATTTCCGAAAATGTGTGTGACGCACGCAGTCCATTAAAAATGAAAAGTGTTTAATTTGCGGCGAAAGTTTTCATAACATTATTTATTACTTAGGTACAATTTCCACGCTATTAGGCAATTACTCAGTATTCACACAGGATGTATGCTTAAAACTGATAAGTATTGGAACTACGATATCGATAAAGTGATATTGCTAACACTTGTACGTCCCTAGTACTTAAAACGTATTCTATGAATCTAATAATAGCTATCAGAATGTAAATCATTAGCGTAGCGCATATCTACCCACTGGAAACTATTTAAATTCCCAGTAATATTAAGTTACACTTGATTCTCAATTAGTTGGAACAATGGGAGTTAATTAAAAGCTTTCATGCCGAATGGCCCTCACTTACATTGTCAAGATCACGAGAATTAGTTACATGATTTATGTCAAGTCACGAACGACAGCTGTCTCTTAAATATGATACGATGTTGTGTCGCATCTCTGTTAACCTAAAGAGTAATTTCAGACTTCCCAGTTTCTTAAGAATTGGTTTTCCTTTAGTCATGAATTATTTTAGATGAAATGTAAATGCCAATTTTCTGACCACAAATAATTTCCATATAGGTACCAAATATTTACAAGTGCAGTCGTCCTGACAGGAAAAGCTTATTCCCCGTAATAACGAAACTTATTCCAAGTAAATGTTATTTTTAATTAAGGTCCAGTGCACAATGGACGTCCGGCGAACACGTCACTGCACCAACGTAACGTCTGGCGAGCATCCTACACTAAGCACTATTAATCACCGCTTACTCCAATCAGGATAATAAATACCTTATTGCAAGGTCTTTATGGGCTACTATCCTGTGATTTATTCATGCCTAACAGTAAACGCATTATGTCGGTGATGCACGGACGACAGGCGCCGATGGGATGGACTTGTCTTAGAAAACGACATGATTATAAAAACAAAGATCTTAATCATGCAGATTCTGTACGAGGCGTTCTGAAGCTTACAATAACATTAATAAGTTCTACAAAAACATATTTTAACAAAGTTTCAGATTCATAAACTTTGAAATAAAATCAAATTATGATTTTCAGTGTTGACGCTAAATTATTTATTAAAATAAGACTGAAAGGTTAAAAGTTTGAAAAACGAATAACTTGATTATGAATAAGTTTAACGGGCAAATAATTGCATTTACCTCGAACACACGTATATTAAAAAGTTATTTAAATAAAATTGTGATTAAATGTTATTTTACTCTTTATCAAAATAATATTTAAATTCTGAGTTAACTCCTTTAATTACCTGAGTAAACTCAAAAAGCAATTATTACTATAAGTACAGTGGAGGTTCATTAAAGCGTGTAAATGCGCACTTCTATAAAATACGTTGCGGAAAATGATGTGGCCTGTCAAAAGTTATGAGTAACGTGCACTCACAAAGGATTTATTTCGATAATTCTAGGAACACGTACCATAGTGTGAGCATATGTATAGCACAGAAGACAATAAGTTTTGTGTCTATCGAGCACATTTATGGCATGCACGCGCGGGAATTTATTTCGACTGTCAATTGTTTTAGTAAGTAAAGCTCAAGGTATCTTCTTGCTCAACCTTCTTTAACTGAGGGATTGAAACTATCCAAAATCATGATCAAGTTGACTACTGATAACCCGTAGAGCGACTAAGGCCCCATAAACTTTACTACGGACATAAAGGAGACATTGATAAATAGCGAGATTATCACGATATACTTGCATCCTTTTCGGTACATTTTTTTACCAAAAACGCTTTTTTTGTTAATAAAATCTTATACATACTAGAAGTTTAAGTTTATCGTCTTTTTACGACTGTTGCGGTGAGATAGACTACGTAGAATAAAATATAAATAAATAAGAGTGTCTGTCTGCAGTTTGATTTTGTATCTCAATTAACTAATAAATTAGCCTTATTGTCTAGTTAAGAACTGTGTCACATGATTCATAATAATCTTCATCTGCTGTGGCCCTATCTTAAACGGAGACTAATATATTACTGCGGAATGCCTTGTATGAGTAAGCCTACTATTTAAATAACGCAGATGAATGAGGCTCACTTAAACCGAACCCTAAAGATATAAGTGCTACCCCTCTACTATGTGGATGTAAATCTTTGCCATAAACTATAACGACGTTTCAATACCTTTTAAAGTTATGTGCCTACGAGATAGGGCTGGTAACTGATATGAATATAAAATATGTGGATGCAGTAGCCCGTTAGATATTCGGAGATTTTTTAAATAATAAAGAATGGTAAAGCAACCCAATTCTCAAATAACAGCACTATTCACGAATTCTACAAAGTAGGTAACATTTCCAGACACTTGTGAAACGGTCTAGAGTCAACTCTATAATAACCACAATATTGTCAAAATGTCGTGTCATGTCGTGTCAAAAAGCTCATTGTCATTAAAAACTTTTCAGTCAGCCCTGAACGTAACATTGAAGAGCCCGCAAACGTGCGTTACACAAAGCAGTTAAAACTGAAATGCATTGATTGACGGATTCATGGAGACTATAAAAAGTTCTTTGAACCCCAAAAAAATACTCCACGGATGTATTTTGGGTCGCACTGCATAATATTTTGTCAATAATATTGTTATTAATGTATCCATTGACTTTGCCAGTGACCTATCAATTTGAGTGAAATATGTATTGGCTATTTTACCAGCTGTGTACCACGTAGGTTATCACGAAAAGAATCGATTAAAATGTATGAATCGATATATCGGAGCCTGGAGTAGTATAGGGCGGGCCGTCACCTGTCCGCCATGTTAGTGCTGAGTGAACCAGATAAATTAATGTGTCTGACCCCTCTTCAGACAAAAAGGAAAAATTATCTGGTATTTGTAGTATTTTTTTACTATCAGTAACTGCTGAAGGTTCATTTCACTCGAGTAAATTTTCTCATTAGCTCTCTAGACAGTCTGCAATAATAATTTGCAAGTAAATAGGTAGATCTTTTTTCTAGTTTTTAATCAAAACGTGAGAAAATTGTTATGAGCTCGTGGTTTGAAAAATATAGCTCGAATATTCAAATGGCTCGTGTTTCCAGTTCAAAATGATGTATCTAACCTTATTATTAATTAGTATTTCCACAGTTTCATTAAAAGCTTTGTTGTTCTGTGTTTCTATTTGTTTTATCGAACGTTCGGATAAACAAGACTCCTTGAACTATTTATCGGACAGAAGTATGATTATATGAAAACACAATTAACGAGCAATCTTTTATCCTCAATCGGAATATTAATTACAATAGTATTTTGTTAAATATGTGTGTTTTTGATAAGGAAAGCTCTTGGAAGTTCTATCCATGCTTTGTGAGTGCAGTCTTTTGTCATAAAAGTGATGGCGTTTTTATGGGAGATCGTTTTGTATCGTCTAAGTTTAATGTTTATTGTTCTGACATGCAAGCGCCCCCTTGTGGAACATACCACGCTCACTATCAAATTAAAGACTCAAAGCAAAACAACTTTATTTAATAATAATAATGCACTAACTTTAATTGGATTTAGTGAATAGAATTACACATTGTAAATAAGTATTGTGTTTCAAATTATAGTTATTTTAATTAAGGACGTAAAGTAAGTGGTATTTATAGTTAAAATTATATTTGTAAACTTCTCGAAACTGGTATTTATTTAATCAAACATTCACCCTATGTTTATAACTACATTAATGTGTCAGTGTAATAAATAGTTTAGAATTATAGTTATTTAAGTTATACAGGACATTATAATTACATAAATGTTTTGTGTATTTATTTATTACTAATATTATGATTCAAATTAACATAATAGTCTCTAATAACGGCCTTTAACCCTACTCTGTCTGTCCATTCTCATTCTCGACTCTGGGTCACTGTCACTTCATTATGAGCTTTAATGACAACATCATAAAGCGTAAAATATATTTGTGTTTTTGAGTTTCCGGGGCAAGTTCAGAAAAGCTCCTCAATGGATGTGATAGGATACATCCTGCGGTTTCAATTACATTGAAAGTGCAATTTATAGTTTATTGATACGAATGCGGTTAGTTTAGACAAACAAGCTCAATGGAAGTGCAGCGGAAAACAAGCCACGATTTTCTTATCATAAAACTGACAAAAAATATGATTGGTTATACCTAGTCTATCTGTAATATATTGCAATTTTAAACAGATATATTTACTGACGACAAAATAAAAAGCACAAACATTTCACTCGACAGAATTAAAGCTATATCTCCAACAGTAATTCCAGTGCAAGAATTCAAACAATTTGCATTTACAACAAAACCATTATTAGTGCAACTAAAATTAAACGTCAGTTCGTAAAACAGTTCCAATATAACAGTGACAATAACAGTGATTCATGGAACATGGTATTTCGGAACAGCAGCTACTTGGTACTAAGCTGCAGGCGCCGGCGGTAGTAAAAGACACGTGTTTAGAATCATTATTGAACAGTCAAAACTTTTTTGGGTGACGTGCACCAAAAAAAAATGAGGCGCATTTTATGTGATATTCATGATGCAAGTCTTTTTTAAGCATTTAAAGGAAGAGGATGTTCTAGACGGACAAATGACGCACAGGTTTTACACAGAAAGGCCTAGTACTTAAGTAGTCCATATTTTATGGATATTAATGAACCTCGATCCATCCACTTCTGCGTCTTCTAAAAAAAGATATGTTCTGTTAAAATATTCTTAATTGACATTTGCACTATCACCCGAGCTATTCAAATAACGATTTCAAATAAATATTAGTTCGAATTAGAATTTGAACAATTTCTTCATTGAATTAACATCGTCTATGTCAGACGTTCCCTTTGACCTATCTCAATTGTATGTACCTATATTATTTTGTTTTGCAAAAAAATTTAGGTCTTTTGCCCCGAACGTCAGTCATTAGAAGCTTATGACATTTTATGATATTATTGACATATATTTTGTGATATAAATATCGTAGCGCAGATTTTAGTGGCCCTTGTCAATTTGAATGACGTATCGATGACACTATGTTCATAGGTGATATAAATGGAGTGACGGGTGAACATCGCTGCGTTATTTCGGTGTTCAGTATTTTCTTTTTTTTCAGCACTATTCAAGCAAATATCTAAAATCTATTATTTTGAATAAATAATTATTGTAAAAAATCCTGAATGAAGCTTCAATATCTCTTGTACAAACAAAGTTAAAGCCACAGAAAGAGCGCATTGCCCAAAAATCAATGCATGGCAATAAAAATACTACATCCCAATAAAACTGAGTCACAGCTTTATGAAGACAATATCAAATTTTATAGCAATATGCATTATTAAATTATGAGTAACTGGGATTCGACTTGGCGTCCCTTGAGCTTTCTGCTACAGCCTTTTTATCGTCCCACTGCTGGGCACAGGCCTCCTCTCACACGGAGAAGGATTGAGCATTAATCACCACGCTTGCTCAATGCGGGTTGGTGATTTCAGACTATATAGTCCAGGTTTCCTCAAGATGTTTTCCTTCACCTTTTTTATCAGCCATTGGTGTCTAAGATATACTTAGAAAGTACATACAAACTTAGAAAAGTTGCATTGGTACTTGCCTGACCTGGAATCGAACCCACACCCTCATACTCGAGAGGCTGGTTCTTTACCCACTAGGCCACCACGACCTAGAGCTTTATTCTGCAATATTATGTCAAAAGCCACATTGCGATATATTATTCACGGCGCAAAGCGTATCCCAATTTTAATATTTCACTACATACATATTATATTGTAATTTAAATTTCAACTGAATGTCAGCTTGGCTGATTGTTTTTCAGAAACTTTCAATATTTGTGTTGCGAAATCATAAAATATTCTCATAGGTTTTCGTAAAAGCGTTTTGTCTGTACGTGCATACGCACTCGAAATTGTTTTAATTACACTCCGTAGTTATTGGAATAATATTTCTGTAGCTGAAGGCGTGTTTCATAACTTTTGGGTACGCACTATCTGCAAGATAAATTATGTATGTAAACGAGCCTAACATTATAAAGTTAAAATTGGACTATTTAATTAATTAATGGTGATATCATTTATGTAGCATCGCCCTGCTTTTGTTTTAAGAAGAAAATAAGCTCCATGACCAGAATGTGTTCATCATGTCTGTTTCCCAATGTCCATGTGTGTTTATGTTTATCATTGTAAGCCGTGAACCGTTTAGAAGGAGAATGTATTGAAGCACATTATGTATGTCAAACTAAGACAGATCTGTTCGGCAAAGCCGGCGCCAGTTATGATTAACATCGGGCACACGTGCCCACTTCGCCCAATAAAACGGTAGTAAACGTTACACACGAAGCACTGATCAAATTATCCTTAATATCCTTAATAAAGTCCAATGTGTGTACTTGATTCGCGCAATAAAAACTTCCACGGGGAAATATTTACAGTGATATTATACTGAGTACAGACCTGCACTTGATAAACGGCACTACAAGAGCTCCGTTTGTAAATAAATATTTTATTTCTTCATTTTGATCTTAAGAAGATCTCAGTATAAGGTAACACTTCACATAAAAAGAATTTATTTATTCTTTTTCATTGATTTTCTCGGATTGGTAGGGGAAGCTTCCCCTAGCAATGCACACACATAGTAACAATTTTAGAATGGATATTTGAAAACAAACATTTCGGTCATCTTCAAATCTGTGCTGATCGTATCTACAACGAACCTAATATTTACATTGAATTACAGGTCATTTATCCTACTGTGAATGATTTGAGTCACAAACAATATCGTCAGTGGATGCGTGACGCTTGACGCTGATGACTGAAATTAAAATTAATTCTGCGCATCATTATGTTCTGTTTCAGAATTGTACGGATCGATTAAATAACGTAATGTCAACTTCATAAAGCAGTCGTTCACCTATCGCAGTGAAATGAATGTGTTTTTATGGAGGAATGAGCGAATGGAGTGCCAATATCGTTCTACACTGTCAAAAAATTTGCAATTACGTCTGTTCTGAGGATTTTTGCTGTAGGATAGCTGATTGCTGCAGTGTTTTAACAATTTTGGTGTATTTATATATTATTTAGACGTTAATAATAATATATATATTTTTCTGAGCGCATGAGATGGACTCAGAAAATATATATATATAAATAGGCAGAAATATTGTTTCGGATCAAGTTCGGTCTATAATTTGTCAGCAACTCTGTCAGCAGCTATTTACAGCCGTAAATAGCAATACGTATTCAAAAATATTTCAAATAAACCATTCCAGACTCATTAGACTGTCTTAAAATCTACAAAGTAACCCGTACATACAATGTTTGTTTAGACGAGAACACTTACGCACATTAGCACTCCATTCGCTACTTCTCCGTGCACCGGCCCAATGTCGCCATTGATTCGGCCACTATCATCGGTTCCGTGATCGATGACTTTGTTAAACAACAGCCACTTATGCGTTCGTCGTGATGAATAACGTTTGACAACCCTGCTTTGTATTATTACGTAAGATGGAGTCAGTTGAGAGCGGAGGAGGAAGGAGTGTACGCAAATGTGGGTGACAGTGGGTTGAGCTGCGTTTAATTGATAACGAAATTACAAAACTTATGATGGAGTAAGGTAAGTTATAGAACCTGTGTATGTTGTTAGGGTTAGTCAGCATTTATAAGTAGCATATTTACAGGCGTCTCTAGTTTTTTCTTGCGTGCAATTTGGAGTTAAATAAAGGTCATCAATTGCTCTTGCGAATAACTGCATATTCCAAAATATCCTTAACGAAGTACAGCTGTCTAGTGGTAAACCGGGTCAGTGACCGACCAGCTGTGTCTACGTAACTATGTAAACCATACATCTCGAAAACTCATCAGAGTATCGATATTTGTTTGCATCAATCATCCCTAAAACAAACGAATGGCAGTCTGAAGCCTGATTCACACTACTGGTTTATTTAAAGAACAGAACGGAACATTTATACTGGGGAATGAAACGTTCCAAATAGTTCCAATTGTTTTTCGTATATTCTGAGCAAGATGCCATTAAATAAAAGCTGATAAAAAAAAAACATTTGAATTCAAAATACTGTTCGAAATGGAATAGTTCTCAATTTGACATCGAATGCTCACAAAATAGTATCTAAACCTGTGTTAAAATTTTATTGGTCGATATCAACAGTCGTTTCTGATTCAGGCAACTTTTCGCAACTTCTAACCTAACCTAACCATTTGTCTTTACGTGGCCATGCGGAAACTAACTGCATTAGATTAGGCAAGATATGATAATCGCTTGCTATCTGACAAAGCAATAAATGTGGAGTCAAGCTGTTAAACACGTAAGACCGACGTTTTCTTAGATTTTACTTAGTAATTAAAATAACTGAAGTACTATAAGTATAAATAAAGACTGTGTTTGCATGTCCCCTATCTTAATAAACTTGAAATAAAATACTATATCTACATAGCAGACGCTACAACAATGTTTTTCATTTAACACACAAAGGCCGGTTTGGCTTTATGAAGGTAACACCAATGCAAGATAATAGGCCTAAACGTATAAAACTATCGATGCCGGAAATATTCGCAATTTTGTTCATTTTCAACAGAGAACTCTTATCCGTTTATAAACGTATAAATATTTACATCCTCAATTACTATACCTCTACAATAATATTAAGCATATTGAATGCATAATGTTTGATATAAAAAAGCTATAAATCACAGGCATGAACTTTCATCGACCCACATTTTATGTAACAGTACCTCTTTAAGATGAATCATCGTTACTCCATTACCTTTAATCGAGCTCGTAAGACGTACGTGTATAGATAATGTTAGAGTAGCCACTGAACTTTGTACTGCCACTTTATAGCTGGCTCATAGCTTGCAAATAAGTGTTAAGGAGTCATTTTCTGAATTGTGTGACTTACCTACTTACCTTAAATGACGGGATGACATGATGGATTCTGTGAATTGATAAATAAGTACCTATAACAGATGTATAAAACGTGTTTCTTTTAAACTATCATTCAACAATACTAATTGTACGCCTACAAACATTCATCCAATTGTACATAATCAATCAATTCTATTATCCATTTCAGCAAAGGATATTGTTAATTAAACCCTCAAATCTCATTGAATCCCAGCCTTACATGAATTAGGGGTTTGACAGTTTATTCACAGCCGCAATTACTGACAATATATGTTAGCTAAATAATGAGCCAAATAAGCTTGTTCAGTCGGTTGGGATGACAACAAAAGGACCACTCGATAGTTCATTTTCCGCGTCACTGGCGACCAGCCAAAGCATTGCATTTAATTCTTTCGAGCCCCCTTCCTATGACATTAACTGCTTTTCCTCAGTGTCAGGGACACAGAACGATTTATTAGTAAACAAGAGACGCCACGCGATTTCGCTCGAGGTGACTCACCCGAACTTTAATATATGCGTGTTATGACTATGTACATAGTTTTTGAGCTTTACTATAAAATTAAGCAGGTTTTTGCACTTTCTGAATCTATTTTTGGTACTATTTTAAATGATTTTCAAGATTAAAATACGTGGGACGCATTTATTTGCATACAGCAGTAAAAATAGAGTACGTTCTTGCTTCATCATTTGGGCGGCTAATTTAAGAGAGCTGCATATAACTGACATCTGTCACAGTTTCAACATCTTGTTCAGACATAAAACAACGCGTTTCTTCACTGAAATGAAATAAGTGAACATTTAAAATTGAGTGAGCGTGTTGTGTGCGAGTACTTCGCGAAACGCGACAATAACATCTGTTTTCACTTTTCAGTGACACAGCTTGGGTTATCCGATATGCACATACGTCTTTTTTGATATTTTTATCACGGACGTATTTATTACCTTCATGCAGAAACAATTTACAAATTACTGTCTATTTTTAAATTGATTTAATTAGTTTAAAATCTCCATTTTTAGGGTTCCGTAGCCAAAATGGCAAAAACGGAACCCTTATAGTTTCGTCATGTCCGTCTGTCCGTCTGTCCGTCTGTCACAGCCGATTTACTCGGAAACTATAAGTACTACAGTGATGAAATTTGATGGGAATATGTGTTGTATGAACCGCTACAAAAATATGACACTAAATAGTAAAAAAAAGAATTGGGGGTGGGGCCCCCCATACATGTAACTGAGGGATGAAATTTTTTTTTTCGATGTACATACCCGTGTGGGGTATCAATGGAAAGGTCTTTTAAAATGATATAAAGTTTTCTAAAAAACATTTTTCTTAAAGTGAACGGTTTTTGAGATATCAGCTCTCAAAGTCGTAAAAAGTATGTCCCCCCCCCTCTATTTTTATAACTACGGGGTATAAAATTCTAAAAAAAATAGAGGTGATGCATGCTAATTAACTCTTTCAACGATTTTTGGTTTGATCAAAGTATCTCTTATAGTTTTTGAGATAGGTTGATTTAACTGTAATTTACGGAACCCTTCGTGCACGAGTCCGACTCGCACTTGGCCGGTTTTTACTTTTCATTGAAAAATATATTTTTACGAATAACAAGTAACGTTCGATCAGCTGGTTCAAAGGTCAGTTCCCGTGCCGTTGACCCCGGCAATCGATTGCGCTTCCCGCCATGGAGTATTGTTGGCATCTCCATTGAATAATATTCATGTACTGGCACGAACATCGGCTATTACGATTCATTAACAACTCAAGGTAACCGTCTCATTCATCGCCTCTTCGTAAAACACTTCAAGAAATATTGCAATCTAACTTTTCTTTCTTTTACCTTTCAGCTACAATTGTTTAGGAAGGAACGTAATAATGTAATCTAGTGAAAAGTTAATGTGATACGGCTTTTGAAAGGTCGGATTAAATTACTTTGGACCCGGACCAACAAAACATAACAAGAGTATTTGGCTCACAGTGAGAGTACTGGAAATCTCATTTCAGAATACAGACCGAATACTCGTATGTAGCATTCATTAAGCTTTGGCTCGACTATGAATATTGCGTGCCGTCTGTGCGTGATGATGAATACACTTATAATTTCATATCCATCCTTATTTTATCCTTTCACAACCCAAGGCCCATAGAAAATAATTATAAAAAGTATTTACAACGCAATGAAAGGTAACCCGTTTTACATTTTAAATCACGAGTTTCTACTTCAAGTAAATGGAAATGCTGTGCAACCTGTAGGTAATGCAAACGCTTGGCAAACATTATACAAATGCAATTCTTTCGTTGTCCGTGTCCGTGTGAATACAAATAACAGAAACGCGTAAAGTACGGAGATAAAGGAACCAGCATTCTATCGGGTCGGTAAACGTAGACTACTGCGAGATAATGTACGTAGATAATTAAAAATACCTTCTTTTCTTGCACTATCTTTTCAGGAAGTGGGCACGTACGGAATCCGATATCTTGATATATTACTGGGGGGTCGTTGGCGCATTTTTACAGCCCCCACGGGCGTCTACCTATTTATAAGGGCGTGGGGTACCGTCGACCTTTACAAATACAGCTCTAACCGATATGCTCTACAAACTGCTGTCATAAAAGCGTTCGATGAAAGTGAATTAATGACGTGCCATGGAGGGACGCTTCCGTCTTGCTTATACGGAAAATATTGTGTGGGTTCCCTACCCCTTGGATATACGTCCCAACCTCACCCAACACTTTCTATGTTTATGTAATAACTTCATTTTATGTTAAGTTTCATTTTGAAACCATCCCATGAGATTGCGCTGCTGAATCATCAAACAATATTGGCCTGATTTCGATAGCATAAATAATGCATTAGTAGTGTGATTTGAACCTATTTATTTCTATTGTTTTGGAAACAATGAAACTGAAAGCACATCAAAGCTCGACTAAACCAACAAATATTCTCAAAATGTATTAAAATTATTTTTGGTCTATATTATATTTGATCATGTACATTGTTAAGAAAACCAGAATGCCAGAAGATGATCTAGTTTTACGTTAGTGCTTCCTGTTTTCTCAGACGTTGCCTGTATACCAATGTGTTAATCACTAGTTCACTAGTTAGCTACATATTTCATTGGTAGTTACTGCAATATGGCACGAGCTTTCGACTTATGTAAACAAACAACTTTTAATGTTCTATGAAGGGAACTAAATTGCGGAACTGTATTTTAGAGAATTTAATTTAACTGTTTGTTTTTGTGAACATGTTCGTTAATGATTTTGTTAGTTACTATTTGTAGCATTGAACTTAATCATTCAGCAGCTTGTAAACTTAAAAATACCTCGTAGATATACTTTCTATCAGCACTGTAACAATTTGTAACGAACACTAATTGCATACCTATAAGACGACTAATACAAAAGATACTTCTAAAGATGTATGAGTAACTTTAACATCTGACATATTTTTCGATAAGCGGAATCGGAAAATACTTTTCATAAAATAAACTCAATTCACGTAGCTACTCAAGGTAATCCATTGACTATGCAATAATCATATATCACATAGAACTATCACCCTAACATAAAATTGTTGACCATAACTGTAATTAAATCCAGTACTGGAATAGAACAGAACACAAATATAATTGATATCGTTGTTAAGCATTTAGCTATCATGTTTATTGCTAGATCCGAGATCTGTTGCTCTGTTGCTCCCATTCGCCAATACATCAGCTGTGGACGGGTCACGCCCTCGCGAGCAGTGAAAGTGGGCACATTTATAGTTCGGCAGGCACAGGTAGCCCCCCTCGCTGCGTCTGGCTAAACATAGCCTAAGACTGCAGACTTAGCGCATGGGCGACCAGCATTCTTAGGAGACAAATAGAAGCTTAAGTGCACAGTATAGTGCAAATTCCGCTCGTTTGGTAATTGAGAGGAATATTGCAATATTCTGCGGTTAATAGATGCTCAATCGTTAGGTATCCTTAATGATATGTCGTAGTATATCTGCCATAATAGTAGTATTTTGTACGATAAAACAAGTTCTATTTAGGTATCAACAGATAGTAGAATCGCTATCGCTTATGCAATGTGTCCGTAGCTAGAGTTAATATTAGGCTGCGCACGCGCCGGCCGCCCGTGCGCCGGCCGCCCTCACTGTCTGCGTGCATTAATACATATTTGTATTTAAACTGTATTGACTCCGCATAGCTATGAACTATGCATAAGGCAGGCGTCAATCGACAGGAATATTACTGAGCCGGAAGCAACCGCATCTTCGAATGGACTTCAAAACGTATCTAAAATAGTGCGGAGTTAACCTAATTAAAGGTCAATTCGAAGTTGTAATTGGAGCGTAATAGATTTATGATTACGATATTTATTTACGCTGGTACTAAACTTTGCTTGAATTAAGCAATCACATTGACTTTAAGTGCCTATTACAAAGACTTAGTTCAAACAACTCAACCTAGGTGCGCTTAAAACGTCGCTCAATTACTTAAACACTTTATAGGCAGCGTGTAAATAATAAATTATACGGTCACTTCACACAGGTATTAATAAATTATGCAAAAAGCTTGTTTGCATGTGAACTCTAGTCACGTATGGGACGACGTTATACAGTGTACAAGCGGAAGCGGCCAATCGATAAAAGATATTGAGACTAACCGCGTTTAGGCACCATTTCCTCCATATGAGTTAACTGATGTGAGAAAGTGTACAGTTGCTATAATATATTGTTGAGTGTTTTGATTAGGAAGAAATAAATTGTATTTTATTTAAAGAAACTAAATTGATGACTTAGTTAGGGGCCATATAAATACTGATGCTCAGCTGAATCCGGTTAGACTGGAAGCCGACCCCAACATAGTTGGGAAAAGGCTCGGGAGATGATGATGAGTTAGGGGCCATATATGGCCTAGCCTGCTGGGGCTGCGGGATTATCCGAAGAGTTCAGAAGATAGACAGAGTGCAGAAGGAACATGGTGGATTTTAGTCAGAAAGCATCTAACTCTCTCTCAAGCTGCACTCACAGGGGGTCATTTGATGATATCCCAACAAAAAAAAAAAGATATTCCTACCTATTCCCCTTATCGCAAAGCATATAACGATTGTTTCAAAAATACGGCTTACAAGAACGAGCGAGCAAAGAATGAAAAGCGATAAAAGATCGCCATGTTAAACTTGTCTAACTCTAATAGTAGAATAACCTGCGTTGCTGGCATTTATAACGCCAATAAAGATATATTCTAGACTTTAAACTTTTTTCTTTTGTCACACGGCGCAAAGGTCTGTGATTAAAACAGCTATTAACAGAGGGCAAACACCTCAGCGGGGATTGTAAATCTTGAACTAAAGTTTAGAGCCAAAAAGGAAAATATAACATTTATTTATGTTTTATTTTCAAATAGGCCAATTCTGTACTATTCGGTATAGAGAACATTAGCTGATTCAAAATCAATGGCAATTTGGGATAGCTGCCAAATTATTATTGTGTTTGTAATTTGTTTCACCCGTGGTTTCACTCCTCTAATTCTTTACAATTAGTTCAGGGCTTTTTTGTATCGCTTTTGTTTTATTAAAATCTACAACATTTTTAACAAGATGAATATACATATTTAATAAGATGTATTTCGAAAAACGTTATACACGCCTTTAGATCTTGTATTACTGAAGAGGAAAGTAATTCTATTTGTTGTAGCACAATGTGACTAAGGAGAACATTAAAAGTAACAATCGGGTATAAAGCAAGGGAGACACGTAACAGGCCCAAGAAATAAACTTGACCATATAAAAACGACGGTTAACGAGAATGCAGTATGCACTTTTAAGGTTACAAAGCAACTACGACAAGAGTACACTTGGTCACACAGGCGACACGCCTTCATAACAATGCACGCCGAAATAATCCTTCTCCCAAAGGCTTTCAGACCGTTTTGGCGTAAAGCTCGATGAGAAGTGGTAAGCTCTTCGGTCAGCTGTACATAGTTCTAGTGAAACCTGATGAGCGTTGTGACATAAGGAGAATGCGTGAAATGTTCTAGTAAACAAGCAGGAAAATAAACCTGATCTTGCTCCAAAATAAAACGTCAAAATCAAAATTCTATGAAAGGAAGCTAATGTGAAAGGAAATAAGCAGCGGAAGCAAAGTAACTGATATTTGAGTTTGGAAGTATTTATACATTTAATCAGATTGCCTTTTAATCAGATTGTCAAAAATAACATGAAGCCAGCCTCAAGCAATCATATATTGTATGAACCGTAAGGTTATTCATTGAATCTCAAACAAAATTTTATCATCATCGCTGGCAAACTTTAGCAGACTAACAAATTAAATGCGCTGATTCTAAGAAGCTGAACAATTGTTATTAAAGCCAACAAAATTTGAAGTCGCACGCGAATGAGTAATTCAGTGGAAAACAAAAAACTCCCTTGAACAAAAATTAAATAGTTCAACTAAGAAAATATCAAACTTTTTCAAATATGGGATCTTCCATTCAAAGGTGGCGCTAGTTAACACTAAACTATTTCGTAGATACTAAACAAAATATGGGTCAACGATATATCAAGCGTCATAGTTATAAAGTTAAAAGAATAGTCTAAAAATACGATACTGAAACACATTTAGAATAACAATAGGAAAGCGGTATAGAGTTAAATTACTGACACAATTATTATTTGCATATGGGTTGAAGCTTATTTGATTACAATACAGTTTAAAATGGTTTGTGAATGGGTGAATTTGGACGGATGCAGAGTGACTCACCGGAACATTGCGCTGAATAGTGTCCGGATTCACCTGGGAGTCGGCGGTGAACAAGCAATGAATACTAATTGACGAATCTGTGAATAGTTGGTAGCACACTGCTCAAACATACTCTCAATTAATTGTTACAATTTACATTGTTAATTTTTCGAACGGCGACTCGTCCTGAATAGAAATTAGGATTCGTATTTTTGCATGAGCGTGTTATCATTCAATAAATAGATCTTGATTTATGCCAAGTCAGTCGAGCGGCTGTACTTCCTTATCATAAGAATCTTCATTAGCAATATTTATTTATTCAGTGTTAAGTTTATACAGGCGAAGCAACTGTAGAATACATTGTTTCAACTTCATTGTCACCTGTTGCTGTTATGCAATATTTCAGGAAGTTTCTCTTCAGTTGATTTCAAGATCTTGATATTAATGAGTATCTACTTTATTAATTTGAATTTATATCTTTTTCAAATAAGCTTCTAGTAATTATTGACTAATATGTTATTTTGTTAGCAATGATAGGATTCTATCATCATCGTATGCATAACCTAATTATGAACGATTCACATGTAAATAGTTCAGTACTCAGCGGCTGAACAACTGACATACGTCTGTCCCTCTCTAACTGGTTTGTTTCGGTATTATTTTTGTATGTCCGTCCTCTTTGGTTCTAAATATATCTCGGAGATGCGGTTTCCGGTCAGCACATGCCATTCGGCAGGCTCCCAGATCGCACTGCACTCAATTTGAATGAATTTGTGAAAGTCATGCACTTCCTCAAGTTTAAATATAAGTTGCTTTACATTGAGAAGATAATGCATGGTATATTTATCGGAATAATTTTATTTGCATTGTGCTTTCTGCCGTGTGGCTGAACATATGAATTTTGTTGACGGAAGTACATGTTTTGTCAGATAACAAAGAGTGAAAGATATTTCTACATCGAGCTATTGATACAGTTGTGTTTACTGCACCTTGCAGTAGATAATGGCTGGAGTCTTATGTCATCGTTATCAATTTTCGGTCGTCTTATCTGCCCGTGTTATCTTGTGAGCGTTTAACAAGAGACTATTGAGAATCTTACCATACTACGATGTATTTTTGTAACAACGATTTTGTTCTATTAAACTTGTATATTTTAAGGCATTAATTGTTTTTTTTAAAGTAATTCCTAAATAAATTTTTGTGTCTTAAGTAAAGGAATAAGAATTTCAAATGACGTATTATTTTAACATTTTGTATTATTTATCGAGGCCGTTATAAATTGAGGATTAACGTCTATTTAGTTATAATGAGTATAATTCGTGGAACTTATCGTTTTCCAATCTAAAAGAGTGACTTACATGTATGTAAAATATTTTAAAAAGAACTTCTTATTCATTGCGTTTAATTTAAAGCTACGAATACATTATTGTGCTACTATTTACTTTCTAAAACAGTTAGAATTTTTATTTATTGTTTTAGTGCTATTAAATAAAAAATTAGTTCCGCAAAAAGTCGTAAGAATCACTTAGGACAAGTTAAACAAGAAATGCGAAGTACTTTAATGAAATGAGATAGCTGTCATATCAAATGAATGGCGCTAACAAGCCACATTTATACAACATACATTTTAAATTGTAGGTAACATATTTTGTATCTATTATAGGTTATCAGCGTTTCCTGGAAATCTAGGTTTAACCGAATATGGCGTGAAAGATGACCAACTCCAAGTATGCTAATGTTGGTAAAACATACAGCTTCATTAGTGTAGTCCTGTTAATTATGAAGAAGCTGACTTGATGATTATTATCAAACGTGCTCTACCTTTAGAGAACTTTTTGTCGGCCGACAGTTTAGGCTTATAAATTAGTATGAAGATGGACGGTAATATGTGGTTAGGAACATAACAAAGGTCAGTATCAGATCGTCTAAAAACAGATTGGAATTAAGAATTTCTTTAAAAAAAAAAATTTGACAGCCAACTGTCAGCTGTTTAGTCTGTAGTAGGGGGTACTCTTACGGGTTGCAAATGCAAATTGGAGACTCATGCGTAGATGAACAATGAAGGTTTTTGACAAGCTCAGGAGATTTTGATTAAGCTGTCATAATGGATGTGCAGAGAGTGGATCAGCAGGAAAAGCAAAGAAAGAAAAAGGGTATTTACTAATCGAAATTCGATGTTTTTTTGTAACTGCACAGATTTGAGAGCTTACTGAGATAAGAATGATGAACTACTCGTAGTTGCTTATGTTTTTTATTGAACTGCGTATTCACTAGATTTTTTAGTCCTTGTGTCTAATAATTTAATGACCGTCTTCGTGCTCATATTCGATTAAAGTCGGGGCTCGTAATCCTATTATAAACTTCTGAATTACAGAGGTGGAGGTTAATACTTTTGGACGGCTTCATGAGAGTCTTAAGAAAAGAACACGTGGCTGTTTGTATGTACGAAAAAAACTTAATTAAATCAAATAATTAAAATATAAACATGATAATAATTATCATACAATACTTATTGCGATTCTGAACGGGTAAATTAAAAATGTTTATGTACTCGTTAAACTGTCGAACGAGATTTTGTTAACATGATGTGTGAATAGGATGCTATAGATAGCGCCATGAATATTTGGGTCAATAGCAATGGCCTCCAGCGCCGTTACAATTTAATTTTAAGTATAACTCACGTTAATTTTCACTTCTATTGTTCAACATATCACTCAATATGTAAATCCTCTATGTCATAGACATTTTCTCTTGGAATTGTGCCAAGAAATTAATTTATTCCATTAAAATTCTGTTAAATAGACTTTAGAAGACTTTGTGGAGAAGTAATGCAGTATTTTGAACTACTGTCATAAGCCCGGCTAGCTCAGTCGGTAGAGCATGAGACTCTTAATCTCAGGGTCGTGGGTTCGAGCCCCACGTTGGGCGCAATATCTTTTTGCTCCTGTTTTACGCACACAATTTTTTTTAAAACAAATTCTACATGGATTTCGATGTTTTCAACTTATTATATAAACTATAGGCAAAATATATTGAGATAACGTTTCGTAGGGATTACATTATTTCATAATTTTCTCGGGTTCGCAGTGGCTCATGAGATGTGTGAATTTGCGTTCATTTATCACTTAGATCAATGTTAGCGCCGCATGTTACAGTCAGATGTGACCTCGTTTCGGCTAAAGAGAATTATACACATCATACAATGTTGGCCGTGTACATACATCGGATACACCTAGATATTTCAACGGTACCTAATGACCGAATGTCGTGGTTTTTTTTTATCTTATGACCATAACACTATTGAGTTCAATTTAAATGTGTTAATTAAACATGTTGGTATTGATTGACTCATTTCCTCTACAAAAATTACGACTAACGACATTTTTTTTTTCCTTTATGCTAATATTGTCATGAAATTAAACTAATAGACAGTTACAGTAGAATGGGCTGTAAAGCTAAATTATACCAAAGATCAAAGCAATCGTCATAAAAATGTAGCTATTGCTTTCAATAAGTCTAGATTTACCGTTCCCAGTATCAAGCAATGAAAAGAATTGCTCCTTAGATTGTGTTAATGGCTTACATCCGGATAACGTTACAAGATAAAGAAGATAAAGAAATTTGCAAATATAATTTGACTACTTTAAAAATATCTTTATGCGTATAAAACCTGCTTGTTACTAAGTAAGTATATTTTTGACTAATTTAAAATTTGTTTAGAATATTCCTTATATCAGCACTGTTTTTGCACCGAAATATGCATGAATAATATAAAGGCACTATAGTGAAGTGGAGACAGCTAAGCTAAGTGGTCCGCCGTAAGGGAAGCTCGTAGACAATGCATATCCCTTGCAGTTTGCAAGGTATTTACTGGCTGCAGGCGGGCCCAGACACCTTTTGTTCCGTACTACGTTACCCACACAGCGGTATCTCTGTGCATAAACTGAATCTGTTGAAGGAAGTGCCAGACTTTCTAGCGACATGACGGATAAAGATGATACTGCGTACGAAGATAAGAATTGATATTTTCTTATTCGAATATGTCCGTCTATATTGTTCAGAGTAGGATATTCAAATAGATATAGACAGTACGGAATTTCATTCCAAATCAACATAAAAATCGGACTTTTCGGATTTTCATTTATTAACCAGTTTACATATTTTTAATGACATTGGATGAAAGGTAAAACTTTCATACAGGTTAAGGAAGAAAATCGTTCTACAGATGAGTAATTTTAATGACGGCTAGTTCAAAACCTATTTCGCTTACTCTCTAACCTAGTTCTATTTACCGTATTCCTGTAGGTACATACATATGAACTAAATAAAATTGGTGTAAAAATAATTAGTTACATGGGCCAAATTATATCATAGACGATGACATCAAATAAAATGACATCTGTATTACTTAAATAATAAGTGTATCTAATTACTATAGGTCAAGATATACTGGTAGCAGCACAGACTACAGTACCCACTCTTCCCACGCGGATAATAAACTGGTCGAAGGAAAGTAAAGGTGTCATGATTGCACCTTTACTGCACTGCATTCTGTGTTGGTGTCAACAAATGCCACGTAATACACAGCTGTTTGAACGATCGTATTGCTCTCGATAATTTTGCAACGAAACAGTAAAAAGTATCAAAAGAATTCTTTTAGTAAAAGTGAATTCAAACTGGCTGGATAAGATTTAAAAATATATATATTTTTGTACAAGTGAATTTCAAATTGGTTGAATAGAATTGTATTTAATATGCACCGATACGGGTATAGCAATATTAAATACTTTAATATGAATATAACCAATGTAATAAATATATTGAATTACAAATTTTAAACGCATTCGGTCGAATAAATCGCGTTATTCATGCACCAATACTTCGTTCAAAATACCTTTCTAACTGGTATTCCATAAGGATCGAAAAATAGGAATGCGAAAATCGAAAAATATAAATCCAAATAAGAATTTATTTCTATTTTATAATCTTACTTCTTAGTAGTATAGTATAAATATTTTTATTAATTGAAATAGTAATTTAGATAAAAAGTACTTCAGTTATAACTTTTTTTTTATTTAATTCAAAAGAGAATTATTATATTCTGAAAAACCCTTTTTCTCAGGTAAGTCCTAATGACGTAACATAACAGCTGCATAATAACAAGTGGTATGGAAATATCCGTTCAGTTGCGTACTGCACCAGTTTTCCTACATCTGTTACACGAAATAAATTAAGTACATAACTGTGGTCACCGGTTCTTGATTTAAACATAAGCTAGCAATAGCTATCATAATCAGAATATTGTGAACATGGACATATCATGCATACATAGCACATTAAACTATGGAACACATTTTAATTCACGAAGTTCGGTCAATGATTATAGGTTTTAGAAATTGCGCAGTAAGTACTTAATATGGTTTGGTGTTTGATGACTGATGTATTATAGCCCCACATTTACGTTTTCGCTTAAAAATTTAATTTTCCTATTGAGGTACACAAGATATGAGGATAAACGTTTCAATTTTGATATTCCCTACTTAGCTGTTTAATTATAATAATCATCCACAATTAATGTGTTTAGTGTCCAGTTTTGCTTATGTATATTGAGTATATATTTCATAGAAAGGTTTAGCTTTTATACTTAAACTCCGTTTAATTAAGTTCTCTACTATGATTGCAACGGACCAGTTATCACTTACATAACTAAAGTTTAACACAAACACGGCCTATATGCTCTTGCGCAGGAAGCCGTTAACATCGCGGTCACGCCGTGTTTAAACTGTAATTAAATCGGGTTCAAATCTGATTGAACTCGTCCCGACCGACCTAACTAATTTATCTCGTTACTATTCTTCTGTTTAGATTACGGAAATTTGGATTAACAGACGATTGCAGTAAACATGCCCGTAAATTTCGTTTTGTTTAACAGAATTTTATTGAAATATTTGTGTTAAAACTCTTATTGCATGGTTATTGATACAGAACAGGAATTATAAACTCTTGTTGCGAATTGAGTACAAAAGAACACTTTAAATTTTCATTCACTGAAACAACAAACCCGTGTCTCCAGCTAGCTGTCGTGAGGCCCCAATGAAATTAGTCGAATTTTTCACTATTTGTAACGGTCCACAAAATAAATGAGCGGGATGTCTTCCCGACTCGCGGAGGACTAGAGGCATGCCTCCCAGTCGTCACTTAGCCCATTAATCTCCTCCCAAACGGTCCGTCCGCCTGTCACTGCCAGTAATCTAATACGACACGCCAGCTTTTTGTCCCCATATTACTTGCACTCAGTAGAAATACGCCTTAAAATGGTCGTTAATCCGTCACTGGATAAAGGTCCCTTTAAGGGAGAATCAAACATTCCTCGGGTACAAGGGACCTTCATTGCGAGCCCTGGCTCAATCTATGTGGACTTACATAACATCACGATTGTAATCGAATAACGAGGTCCGACTAACTACACGTGAATAATAAAAGTAGACACCTACCTGCATAGCCCACATTCTATCTATAATACAATACTGGAATCTTCGCAATTTCTGATATGGGTTTGTGACTATCATAAACATAACTGAAGATATATACTCTCTCAGAGGGTAGTGTCATTAAACGCTCAGCTTTAAAGACTAAAATTGTCCGTGTAAATAAAGCCTATTTAGTAAAATGACAGTACTAACTGCCTTTGTATTGTTTATGAAAAGATCTGACACAAGTCAGTGCGAGTGCTCGAAAAAAAGGCAGTGTAAAGAAAGACATTGTCTGGTAAATCAGACAGATTCAGATAACGCAGACAATGCCAGTATAATAAGCAGCACGTTTCCGCCGCGCTTCGGAGGGAGCTAAAGTTTACAAGTCGTCCGGATACACGTAGGATCGTACTTTTTAGTATGCATGAGCTAGAACGGTCGCATCTTCCTACATGTTATAAAACATAGTACGAACTGTCGTTTTTTTCTATCTCCCTCCTTGTGCAATTACAGTGAATGATGATACTTAATTAAAACTTACCGCTGATTTCTCATGTGCGCTGCGCGTGGGCCGGGACCTCGTCGGCGCCGCGGCACTCGTCGCTAACACGGCCAGGAACAACCCCACGATGGCTATGGCGCGCACGTGAACACGAATGCCCATTGTCCTCCCGATCGCTCCCATCCACTTCTGTGCATCCCGACTACATTTAAATTTCAAATTAGCGGCCCGCCTTGAACCACCACATTCGTCAGCCTCAACCCTCTTTCTGGTAATCGATTCTTTTCCGTATACGTCTTCTTTGTTATGCAATACGTATCGTTGAGAGGCTCTATCTTTGGCAGAGCATCGCCTTTCAGACTCATATTGGCATTCTAATTTTCCATGATTAAGTATCCTACATCTATCTAAGTCAGTCAATTCATAAACTTGTTCTAAATTATCATTGGAATGATTGTCGTGTGCCATTCTGTCGATATTAGTGACTACGCATGATGTTTGTGAGTTGTCACACGGCGAGTTTGATGCACCAACAACGTTAGCAGTGTGATGCATGTTAGATGAGGTCGGGTCTACGGCGAGAGCAAGTTTTGAACTTCTATGAAAGTGATGTGCGGACACGTCGCGTTTGTAGTGTGCCGGGGAGTCTGACAACATCGTGGTAACTGCAGCGGATAGTTCGCAGGTGTCAGCTAACCATATTAGAGTGTCAGCAGCGTCGAGCAGTTCTCTCATCAACACTGTTATAGCATGGAACACTTTATCGACATGCTTCCTGTTACCGTGTTCCAGATTATTAATTTCTCTGTGGACGGGATGCTGTGTTATCTCGCTACGTGGGCGATGCGCTGTGTTTGTTTTGTACTTATAATATTCTTGTAGGCACAAGATATCGAAGCGATCTCTGAAAATAAAGAAAAATATTTGATGATTTTAATGAGATAAGATACAACACAAAGAAATTCCTTGTGTGTCATGTACAAGAGTTTAATTTTACATTAGTAATGTTGTTGACATTGCACATTAATTAGATTCCATAGCACCGTACTCAAGTTGTATTAAATACACTCAGATAGAACCATATGAGATCATGAACTCGTCACTTATAGGAGTAACATTGAAAACAGGAAATCCAGATAAGGAAAGCTCTCACAGAGCGACTTAATATTGACTGATATTGCCGGACAGTACATTGTGGCTCGATAACAGAAGAGAAAGTAGTATTTAATCATATTTCTGAGATAACACCTGTGCCCCCGGCATAAATCTTCCTTTATATTATAAAACAAATAGATTTTACATAAATGTGAAAGGTATGTAGATAACAGGACCCACAACAATATTTATAAGTACATTATGTATTAGTCTTTCAAAACCAATTAATGACAAGATTTTATAGACCTTAATTTTTTACTATCGTTTCATTAAAATGATTGGTTCACATGACAATTTTTTTTTATATATATTGATAAAACCTTACCGCAGACTTGGGGGTCCGCGCTATTTTTTTTTTGACATTTCGTATTGGTTTGAGATATAAATATTATAAATTATTTGCTATTTACTCTTAGTACTAAATGGCACCTTGATCAAAATCTGTTAATTCAACTTGTTGTCCCTGTGTATGCTGCTACAAAGATCATAATGAAACATAAATCAACATTCGTAACTGCTGTATTACTTATTGGTTCACGTATTTCGATTTTCACGCATTTTATTGTTTATGACTTAATAAATACACATGAATGCTCGTTCTGAGTACAGTTTGGGGTCCTTATGTGATTCTTTGACCCTGATCCTGCATTTAATGCCGGCAAAACGCCTTTAACTTTTAGCTTAAGATGTTTGATGCTCAACAATCCTTGTTCAGAGTAGAAACACTCTAAATAAGGGCTATTATTGCAGCAGACCATAAGAAAGCAACAAGTAACAATAGATTTATTTTAATTCGGTGTATTTCATGACGTCAGAGATATGACATCATTCAATTAGTTGCATTCAGCTTTTGGACGATAGACGTCACGATGCTGCAAAACGGGCGCCATTTTGATTCTCGTCTGTCATAAATGACCTGTCAAATATCAATTGTCATCATTCCGCTAATTTATGACCTATGATTCATATTGCAAATTGATTAGAAATTGATGTATGAGTTGTGTAGGAATTTTAGCGCAGTTTTTTAGGAACTGTTTATAATTTTTATTGCTCGTTTATTTTGATGACAATGGAAAATTGTATTGACCTATACCTATATTAGGCATACCCTTTACATTCACCACAAATTCATTTATAATTGAATGTCAGCCTTAGTAATAGGTGAAAGGACAATGGGCACTTTGTATGGGATTTGGTACCCGCTCCAACAGTAACGTATGATATATCATTAGAAAGGTATTTACGTGAACAATAATAAAAACTATGGGGCTTGCCTCAATTAGCTGTCCGATCCGAGTAACGATAAAAATTAAATCGACATAGAAACAAGTATGTCATCCATATATGCAAATTCATTAAGAGGCATATGTCAGTGTAATAATTTTAAACTCAGTTAATAGACATCTTAAATTGTTTGAGATACACTCTATTATAATCTAAAGGTTGTAATAGTCTATGGAGTCATACTACGAAAACACAATCGTCATCTGATTTGACAAAAGTTCAAAACATTTCTGAAAACACAACTAATCATTTTAGTTACATACTATCTTTAAACATACTGGCTTCCATGTACCTACACATTATATGAAATAAAAAAACACGATAATCATTAAACATTAATTGATTGTAAATACTGAAAGACTTTCATCAAATACAGAAGCTATATTCTGCGTGAACTGCAAAGGTTTGCACACAGACTTTTTTTAAAGCAGTGGGCAGGCAAACATTCTAAGAAGGCCAAATTCTTGTTTTTTTGTTACTTTACCAGTTTTTATTCAATACAGTTGGATTTAAGAACTACATCTACGTTGATGATTTATGAACATTATACATTCTATTAGTCGATGTCACGCGAAATGGACAAGGAATTGGGACTAGTCGTCATAGTAAACATTTTTTGGCTTGCCAAGACCTACGCAATGGTACGGTAGACCGCACATCAGTGGTAACTGTCATGCACCTTAACTCGATAGTAATAAGTACGATTTTCCAATAAAACTGTTACCACTGACCTGAAGTTGACTGTACTAAAATCAACACTGTTGGACAGGGTACCAAAACGCCCATCGTCCTTTACGAACATAATAACTTGAAGAAATCGTTGACAATTTAGAAAATTGATTTGTTTTCATCCACAAATTATTATATTGGTCAAATTAACTTCAACACCTTCTTCAAAAACACTCGACACCTTAGGTTAAACCTATTCAGGTCATTAACCCGGTTTCATGACCTTGTAACCAGAACCTAGTACCTAATTCAATTTATTGATTAGGTACTTGGTCGGCATTTTTTTTAATTCAAAGGTCTTTCATTTTTTTCCTATTGAAACCTACCTACGGTCTACAAAAAAGTTTTTAGTAGTTTTGGCTATATGAACTTCGCAATGTTGATAATCACCACTTCGGCGAAAAGCTAGCTATCATGAAGGTTGAGCTCAAATTTAAATATTTTTGCACACTGTTTTTTAGCAGCAAAGCTGCAGAAAAAATGGGGGAATAATTAAGTACCTACTGGGTATCAATATCAGTAGGATGATATAATATACCAGAAAGTTTTGATGACAGAAAACTACATGAAAAACGGTACAGAGAAATACATAATGTCATTTAAATTACTATCGTTAATTAGACTCTAAAATACATAGACATTAGCAAGATCTATAAGTTGTGAATGATAACTTGAATAATGCAAAGCTTAGTTAGCGGTTGGCACAAGTAAGTAACATGCAAGTGATCCTAAGTGGGGACTATTTATAAACGAACTCAAGTCTAATTGGAGCCGTCCACATGACCGAGACTGATCTACAAATAAATCATAACATAACACAGTATGAAACTGTATTATACCTATGACAATATACGTAGGTATATGTATCGAGAAAGGAAAAATCACAAAATATATTATACAGTCAGAAAAATATTTTATGCCAGACTGTATAATTTCCACATTAAAAGCACAAGAAAAAAAAATAGAACAAGCACGTAACACAACTGATAAAAAAGCTTAAACAACACTTACATTTTCTTAATCCGCTCTACATTAATATACAGCAAAGAAAATCATGAAAACAAAACAATGCTTGGGTAACACTCGGCCTTCCTTTCCCTTTCCACTCAAATGAGAGGGATAGCAAACAAGCTTACACAGCTGAAACTGAAAACACTAATAACTTTATGGAACCACTGAGACTTTACATCCAATGAATTTGAACTCAAAAATAATGAAGCTAACTAATTCTCTAAGGAGTTGTCAAAAATCGATATATGGAACATCAAAATAGACACTATTATTTAGCTATACGTACAGACGGCTGATTAAGTACTTAATTCAACTAACGCACTGTTTCTGTGAACATTTGAATTTAGTACGAGTTTATCGTAAATAAAAATGAACAGTGTCCATGAGCGGACCGCTCGGTTTCGGCTCGCGTTCGCCGCGACACAGCGCGAACTAACTACTAAACTTTTGACGGGCAACGCAACCACTCCGTTATGTTGCTTGTATACACGCCATCTGTCCCTTTCTTTTCGTATCCAGGGAGTTGAGAGACAGAATCGAGCGTTACTTCATGTGTGCCTTCATGCTTTGTCGTCGGTGTGTAAAATATCTTCAAATAAATGGAGGGTCGGAGCTTTGTTGTATTGTCGACTCGTCCGATTTCAATGGGGCTTCATGTGTTTCATGCATCCATTGCCATTATGCAAATATTTTTCGTACCTACTACGTAATATGTGCAAATTATAACAGTAATTTATGAGACCTCAAAAACGCCAGACAGACGTTGACATTGAATCTGCGAATTTTGAAAAAAATATGTTCAAGAAAAAAAGGGTTTATTATTAACGTTACCTACGTTTAATAAAATTACGAGCTTACTGTATAACACTGGGCCCTCAAGTTCCATACAGATTGAAAGTTTTTTTTTTCTTTGCGCCCGTACGCAGCTTCTGTAGGGTCTTTGTGCACAAACTTGGGGGACTTATTAGTCTGCGGTTCAATGCGTTCAATTAACACAGTTTACCGTTAAGTAAAAACAACAAAAGCCTTGCTTGTGTTGTGAATTGTCTTCAAGTATAAAATTACGATCCTTACTTTTGATTTAGAAAACAAAGAAAAATTGTAAGTGCAGAGAGAAGATTTGAAACAATATTGCAGGTCAGATTTGGCTAGTTTTGTCTAAAGGGAGTCCTATAAAGTTTCCTGAATGTCTGCATCGTCTAGACACGCAGTAACTGTAACTAGGTAAGCTCCAGACGCCACTAGTTTTGGAACATAACATCTGGTCTAGACATCGGTGGCATATTGACTGCTAACTATAATGTAAACAATTGCTTTTATGAGACCAGAAGAGATCTTAACCCATTTTTCTGACGAATGATATTACTCATTGTATCATTAAATTTTGAAATTAGGGCCACACAATTTATAGGTCAACCCAAGTAAGTATTAGTCATTAGGTTTAAAGTTTGGCCTCTTTATATCTGTTAACATATAATCCTTCTAAGTTCCATTAGCCGATATCGATGAATAAATTAAATAGATTAAAATCTAGAGAAGGAAATTGAACAGTTGAATCAATATCTTGAAGTTCTCTCAGTAAGAAAGTGAAATAAGTGATATAATTATTATTTCAACCAACTAGAATAAAGAGAACACACAGGTAAAATAAGTGTTACAACTATTTTCGCAAAATAGAATGATCTAATACTACGTTTTTAATCAGAATTACGCGATAATAATTACATTTCTCACAATGATAATCTCATTTCCTTTCGTAATACAGTAATCAATTGATACCTGAGCCATGACGGTGCCACGATGATCAATAAAGATAGTGAGATATGAGGATTTATATGGGTTAATAACGTTAGTAGGTTATTTGAACTTTCCAGTCAGTATCTTTGGCAGTCGTTACTGGTAGTCAGCAGCCAGAGAGTTTGTCAATCAGTCCCACCAAGAGGCGGGTTCCTCGGGGAACTGGGTTGAGGAGGTCAGAGACGCAGTCGCTTCATATAAAAAGCTGGTACTCAGCTGCACCCGATTAGGCTGGAAGCCGACCCCAATCTAATTATTGGGAAAAGGTTAGGCAGATGAATAATGTTAGCAAGTTGACTTAGCAAGAAAAATGCAGGATTGATCGATTGCACACTCGATAGTGACTAATCTTATATAAACAAAACATTCAGTCTTAATGACTCAACAGATAATTGAATTGAGGAGAAAAAATATGAGCAAAGGTCTCTCGAAGTCTCGCATCTCAGGTACGATTTTTAAATCACGATCTATGGCTATGTATTACGTAGACTTGTTTCTTTCTTTGCAATCATATTATTTTGTTCTCAAGCTTGTTCAAAATTAAAATATCTACAGCAAGAAGACTGAAACCTAGAAAGTTACTCGAAGAAGAAATGGAAAATCAAGGTATTGAGATCATGGCAGAAGAATGTATTAAACAACATAATATACTTTACACAACCCGCGAAGTTCACTCTTTAAATGCAGCTGAAACAGGTAAATCAAAGCAAAAGCAATTATAAACCAATACAAAATAAATTAAAACAAAGTCCAACCCACAGAGCATATGTCTGGATGTCCGCTCACAAACAGGAAAACGGACAGTTAAAGGAAACTAGCAAGTTCACGGTAATGTGCTATAATGCGGTAGTTTAGCATAGCCACTGCGTTTGGACAGACAGGTAGACGACCACGGCGACAATTGACAATGTTTCATCACGTATATGGACTGCTTCTAAAATTGGATGGTAATAAACCTTATGCCTCCACATTGTAGCATACGAGTATTTCTCACGATTCAATAGAATTGCAATGTTAAAATGTCGGAAAACAATTTTCTAGGCTGCTTTATCGATCGGATTTAATAATTGAATTGATATTTGTAAATGGTCTACTGCGTTGTCAATTTATGTAAATGACCTATAATTTCTCGGAAGTCCGGATATCGCAATTGATGGCGATAGACAGGATGGCATTACTTGAGTCATCGACACAAAAGTTAATTGCAATAAAAGTATTCTGTTTTTCAGCTTTGCTGACTTCAAATGTGTTATTATTTTGCGTATGTTTTATTACGACGCGTACCTTATGTTGTGTCAAAGGAAATGCTTACCAAAAAGAGTATAAGATTATCTGCATCACGTGCTACGTACACGCGGCAGATAGGCAGTTTTGTTGATACAAACTGTAATCGTAAACATGGCAGCATTGTTTCCTTACTGTTTTAATGTAAGGTGCATTTCCTTGCTTAAAATAATGCCTACCGTTTTATGGTGCTGGAGGAAAATTTTGAAACTGTGAAAAAGAACTGTTACCTTATGGTTCTATTTCCTTCATTTTAGTCATTAAGGTTTTAAGCGACTCCTTCAAGAAAATTTCTTCCTTCCTTCCTATTTTTATTTAACCCAACCAACCTTGTATAAAAATACTATTAGAGCTTTTACGTCTACAACATTTTCATTTTATTTTGATGCGACCAAGTAGATATCCATGTTCTTGAATATCTTCCATTTCCTTCTCACATTCTTCAGTGAAACGTTCAAATCTATTTGGCCTATCCAAATCTTCGAACAGCTTTTAATCAGAACCAACATTGCTTAAAACCTAATGAAGTTTCTGCAGTTTTGTTAACTACGTTCAAACCTCTCACAGACACATAGAGAGACATTTAAAAATAGCGTGTGTGGCCGACGCAGTTTTCACATATGGAATAGTACGTGCCTAGGAGTGTTGGTCGAGGCGCCGGCACAACGTGACTTTGACCCACGACTGTCTTGTCATTATACTAATCACGCAGCACATGTATGTTATTTAAGATATTTTATTGAATGTTTGTCTGGAGTTTGTTTTATTGCGCCGGAAGAAATGTTATCGAGGATCAAAGGTTAGGAAAAAGGTAGAATTTGATATAATAGGACATTTTATTTTACTCGGGCAAATATCTCACTCAAACCTGAAAATTAAAGGATATGTATTAAATACGTGATATCAGAGATTATTGAACCAAAAAACTTAGATTACGATTTCCTCAATCAAATACTAAAGAGCAATAGATATGAGAGCTGCAGTTCCTAGCCTGAAGCAAAAAATGATATCACTAAGTTTACCTTTCGTCATCACAGATCAAGACTACAATAACAAAGAAATAAAAACATTGCTTATAATTTCTTTACCGTACTCTAAGCGGTGATGAGTAACGTTAGTTGTTCACCAAATTCTAAGTAGTTGACCCACATGCGGACCAACAAGTCACCATGTAAGTTGACTAATAGGATTTATGAAAGCTAACCGTAAGTGGGTTATATTATAAACTTTATGGAAAACTTTATACGGAGTTATTCTACGTTAATTAGCTAAAACTCTAGCTGTAATTCAAATGTAAGACCATTTTCTGAGAATCGGGGTAACTCGGAATAGGTCAGCTGTCAAATAGTACTTACTACCTTATGCTTTTGGCTTAACTAAATATTGCACTTGATATTTGTATTGTACGCTCATTTTATTATGTTAATCGACTCGCCAACGCACCACCACACAGGTCGACAGTCTGACAACGACTGACTCCCCACCGCTCGATCCGGTATTTATAACCGAGTGACGTATGCGCACGAGGCGTCATAATAATGACATAACCTATACAATGATGCACATGTACCTGCATACACTACATCTCTCCCTTGTTGTTTTGATTTTAACCTTGTTTCAAAAAGTCCAACAATCAAACTCATAAATATTTTGGTAATTTCTTAAAGATCTATCAAACACCTGCAGCACAACAAAACCACGCTATCAGATCAGTCCACCGATCACACTGCCATCAAACTGATTTACTTTGTTCCGTTTCCATTTCATTTCCCTTTCCATTTAAGGAGACGACAGATATCGGTGATACTGCAGGACACTACATCCCTTCCCTTGTGAAATAAACATAAATAAAAATCCGTCCCTTTGCAGACGGTAACATACCAGCATCTGCTTCAGGCTCAACAAGACAAATTCGTAGCAGTGATATCAGGCCGGCAAGTTTAACTTCAGGTTTTGTAGCCGCTGTTCCGGCCCTGTATTATATCTACACTAGAGATGATCCGTCCATTTGGCAGACATCCCGCCAATCAGTCCATGTGAAATCAAGCAAGTCTGAAATATTGCTGTGCCTTCAGATAATGAGCACTCATCTTGCTTGGTTCGACTTCACTTAAAACTGATACAGAATGCATTGTTCCAAGGTAAAAGATCGGCATTAGGGTACCTCATCAATGCTTTTCACTCATTCAAAACCGTACGAGCCGTACGAGGAAAGTAATCACATAAGATCGTCCCAATTGAATGGTGACCTAGATGGACTGTTTCCAATTTGATGATGACCATATACTTTGTCACCCATTTAATGGCGACCACATACTTTGTCTCCAATTTAATGGTGACTCTATACTTTGTCACCCATTTAATGGTGACCACATACTTTGTCTCCAATTTAATGGTGACTCCATACTTTGTCACCCATTTAATGGTGACCACATACTTTGTCTCCAATTTAATGGCGACCACATATTTTGTCACCAATTTAATGGTTTAAATTGTAGTTCTACACTCTGCGGCACGGAATTTGGCCCAAACAAACAGAAGTAGATATCAGCCCAGATAGCTGTTGTAAATTCTAATTTCATATGACATTTTGTCTGTCCTTTCGTATTTGTTAATTAAAATACAGAAAAATGTGAGTCTGTTTAACTTTTATAACACTAGAAGCAGATTCCGTTGTTGGAACACAAATCAGAAAGTTAAGTTTAAATTCAGATAGAAATTGCCGAAGTACTAAGCACGTTCCAAAAAAAATTAATGATTATGATCGTTTTTTGTTTCTCTTTTCTCACAATTTGATCTGAAAATTACCCTTACTGCAGCTCAAGTTGCTCAAGTAGTGTTGCTAAGACGTCAAGGGCGTACGCAGTGGAAGATGGTTGAAACTTTAAGTGCACCGCGTATAAGTGAAAGATATGCATAGAAAATGCATGACCAGACTGGCCTTTACACAAGAAGACCAGAAAGTGGGGTGTAAGGTGTTCGTCGGCGCACGACGACCGATTTATCGTACGTGCAAAAATGAAAAATCGGTTACTCACTGCATTAGAGATACGCCAGCCTTTGCAAACAGCAAGAGAAGTCAACGTCCGTAAGTGCACAATAAGAAGAAGGATAGAGGAACGGGATGTGCGTGCTCAAAGACCAACTCGAGGCCCGGAACTCCTCCCGCACCATCGCGTAGCCAGACTTAGGTTTGCAAGAGAACATGAAAATTGGACGCATGACTATTGGAGTAAAATTTTATGGACCGATGAATGCAGAGTCGTCCTAAGAGCTCCAGACGGCCGTGAACGTGGATGGGGAAAGCGCGGACAATGGTTTCTTCGCACCACTACTAAGCAAACAGTCGGTTTTCATGGTGGGTCCATCTTGGTTTGTCGAGGCAGAAGTTCAGAAGCCCGTACTGAATTATTGGTTGTCGAAAGTCGTCTGACAACAGTGCGGTATATTGAAGAGATCCTTCTAAATCATGTTTTAACCTGTCAGGGATTCATAGGAAGTGAAGAATTTCGTATAATGCAAGACCATGCTCGACCTCACACAGCTCTTTGAATAACCGATTACTTGTTCGAGGTCGGTATTCAAAAATTGGACTGGCCTGCAAGAAACCCAGCCATGAATCCTGTAGAACATTTCTGGAACATGCTTAAAAGACAGGTCCAAGCAAGTCGTAACCCACCACGGACTTTCAGTGAACTGAAAACCGCGCTGGTAGCTGCCATGGAGGAGATATCCCAAGTGGAGATAAAAAACACGATCCAGAGGTTGCCAGATCGTATGCAAGCCTTCATCAGATCAAGAGGAAGAAACATCCATTATTAAAATTCGATAACTTTATTTTTTGTTAAAAATGTTGAATTTAAAAGTTTATGGTGATTATTGCGGTAAAGGACTCTGTTTTCTAACTCAATGAAACTTAATGTAAATCCTCATAATTCTGTTGTTTGTTAGTCATTTTCTATTGGAAAATGAGTAAATTAAACAATTTTAAAATATAAATTCTGATTTTTCATTTAAATAATGGTTATAAGGCCAAAATGTGCTTGGGCCAGATTCCGTGCCGCTGAGTGTATGTACGAGTTAAGTACTTTGTGTGCCTTGTAAGCAAGAGAATGCTAACTCAACTAATTTTGGTAATATGTAGTTTTTAATTTGAGAGTGGAATATCAAAGCCTATCATTATCTCAGCAATGTAACAAACAATCTGGTCTTCAACCCTATTGATCAGCGCTAGTACTTTGCACGTTTCTGCTAGTACACTCGCTGAAATTCTGATATAGGCTTTAAATACCCTACATCAATGTATGTCCAATATCTAGTCAATAAACTGTAAGCTTCTTAGCATTCAACACCCAACATATGAATACCTTACTGCATATAATAGTTGGAAGCGACCTGCATCCAGCGTCTTCCGGTGACCTTTATAAGGTCGTCTTTATAAGGTATCTGTGGAGATCAAAGGGGGAGGCCTATGTTCAGCAGTGGACGTCCTATGGCTGAGATGATGATGATGATGATGATGATATAATAGTGCGATAGGAATACTTATATTTCGGTTAGGCATCCAAGAACACTATTATCACCGGACATTGCGTTCTGTAATGTTTGTTTGCTTTTATTAATGTGGTTTTCAAAAATTAAAGTAGTCAAAGAATTATTATGCTTTGATGGTAAGCTTTTTAGTGTCATGGTTACATATTGATTATAACGAAGGTGTAAAGTAACATTACGAATCAGATTTTAACTAATTAGAACCATATTATGTAACGAACGCACTTTAACAGGTGTCACTAACTTTGCACTATATATTTTGAAGCTGTGACATTCTGCATCACCATAAAATAGAAGAGTCCCTGACCCTCAACTCATGCTCTTCTTCCTTTCAACAAGGTGACAGCAGCTCACAAACAGTTTTCTAGTCGATGCAATTTTCCTTTTGCAAAACAACCGCTAAACTTTCTAAAACATTTGTCTACACAAAGATAAATGTGGGATTCTAATTCTATATCTCAATTTCATGAGCAGCTATGCTGCTCTCATGTCATACTTGACCTCATCAATTTGATGATCAGCTTTGTGCTGCTTCCATTTTTAATATTTTACGCTTTTCCAATTTCATGACCGCGTATAGGTAACGTAATATATATATTTTTTTTATGTAAGTATAGTTGGCTGCATAAGTATGTTTATAGTTTCGTTCAAAAGCGCTTACCCTTTATTGCAGCTGACTTTATCTACGTTGTTTTAGTTAGACAACCAGAATATAAAAATATTATTATCTTTTATAGGGACAGCACCCCAGTAAATTTTTAAACGATTTGGTGACTAAGGGCAATTTTACTTCCTATACTTTAAGGAACACTTACTCAGATTATATTTTGCAGTAGGACTTAGGAACTTAATAATATTTTAGTTATTATTAACCAAATGTCGACGCAACTGTGTAGTTTAATTAGCACAAAAGAGTAATAAATGTCGATAAATGTAAATAGTGATATACTTCCTATACTTTAAGGAACACTTACTCAGATTATATTTTGCAGTAGGACTTAGGAACTTAATAATATTTTAGTTATTATTAACCAAATGTCGACGCAACTGTGTAGTTTAATTAGCACAAAAGAGTAATAAATGTCGATAAATGTAAATAGTGATAAAGTTCTTTACCTCTCATGCGAGTCCAATTGTCTTACGGTAACCTAAGATTGGTGTTCTAAGATCAATTATTATTAACCCTAACGCTATGGACACAAGACATTATTTTGTTAATAGATATCCATCCCACCACCCATATGGATCTTATCTTATGGGATGGGTTGAGGAAATTACACAACTTTATATTACAAGTAGGTGTGCACTTCAAGAATATATTAATGTGATGATTTATTAACTTGAGATCAATAAATGGATTCTATTTCATATATGTTCAATTGTTCATATATGGTTACGTTATTCGCTCCTATGGAAGCATATTCTTCCACAACTCTCAATGTACTTATACTGCTTATTGGTACTGCAATACTGTAAAACATAATTTGCAAATAACAATATTATAATGAGGGCCACTTTGTTAAACTATTTGTAAACACCAATGTAAATCAATAAAAAAGAGGCTAAGATACCAATTAAAATTCATTCAAGCCTGAGTCTTGAAGGTTTTAAAAGCACACGCAATCATCAACTTTTGAGAACTTGATTGCAACAATCATCCATGAGCTAATCATCATTAGACAGTTCCCAGAGTAAGTATCTACATTGGAACTCCTTCCAGGTATCATCCTTAAAAGATTTTTTGTCACAGATGAGAAGGCCCAGTTGGGTAAATGATGATGATGTCCTCCTAGCCGATTATCGGCTACGGCGGCTGTACTCACGTAAGGGGATTAGCCAACTGCGCAGGACATATTATAGTGCACAAGCATTTGCGCAGACACAGGTGCACTCACTGTTCCTTCACTCTCATAACCCGATGGGACGGCAATCCGACACGACCGGAAAGAGATCAGGCGCAGGACCGACATTTACGTGCTTTCCGATGCACGGGTGTATCAATCACCAACTTCCAGGCCCGACCCGGGAATCGAACCCGAGACCTCGTGCTCAGCAGCCGCGCTTGCGACAGCTAGACCAACGAGGCAGTTGGGTAGATAAAGTAGCATTGTCAAATAAATCACAGATTGCTCCAATGCTTAGTTCCATATTCTTTTGATCTAAGAGTTTTATATCAACCTAAAGTACTGAAATTACAATTGTGAGCTAGCATGTTTACCAAAGATTCTATCTATTGAATACCAAAATTTTGATCCACATTTTCCAGCTAGTATTGCTGCTTGTATGCTGTTCTACTGTTCTGTATCTTCTGGAATATCTCTGTTGTATAACAACCTCTTTAATACAGCAAAATAAAGTAAAAGTATTGAAATTATACCTAGGGTGACTGAGCAACTGTTATAATTAACACTATTATGGGTAGGCAACCCACTAGAGGTGTTGATGGACTTGGATGTTGTGCATAGGTGAATACATACCAGTATAGCTGGGCGAGTTCTTCAACATACATGGCCAACCTACTACGGTCCCTCAATGTGCTGTTTGTTAAACTAGATACCTAGCACATGTTTGTCATTTGTAGAACCGTTGAGTATATAACCCACCAGTTTGTTCTTGTAATATCCTCTATATTGCAAGCACTTGAATTAAGTTAGTTAAGTACCAGAACAATATAGCAGGTATAAGTTGTTGACTAGACTCTGAGAAGTTAAGTTTGGAAGCTTTTTATGATCCAAATCACCGGGCACAGAAAATATAAAAATTATCAAGATTTACTATTTAGTTGTTGCAGTAGTTGACAACTATCGCCAGATAATTTATGCGTGTACAGTCAATTGAATGACCAGTAGACGTTCACTACCGTTAACTGTCAAGCTGTCAATTTAATGACCAGTAGATATAGACTACTGCCAACTGCCAAGCTGTCAATTTAATGACCAGTAGATATACACTACTGCCAACCATCAAGCTGTCAATTCAATGCCCAGTAGATATAGACTACTGCCAACAATCAGGCTGTCAATTTAATGACCAGTAGATACACACTACTGCCAACCATCAAGCTGTCAATTCAATGACCAGTAGATATAGACTACTGCCAACAATCAGGCTGTCAATTTAATGACCAGTAGATACACACTACTGCCAACTGTCAAGCTGTCAATTTAATGACCAGTAGATATAGACTACTGCCAACTGCCAAGCTGTCAATTTAATGACCAGTAGATATACACTACTGCCAACCATCAAGCTGTCAATTCAATGCCCAGTAGATATAGACTACTGCCAACAATCAGGCTGTCAATTTAATGACCAGTAGATACACACTACTGCCAACCATCAAGCTGTCAATTCAATGACCAGTAGATATAGACTACTGCCAACAATCAGGCTGTCAATTTAATGACCAGTAGATACACACTACTGCCAACTGCCAAGCTGTCAATCTAATGACCAGTAGATACACGCTACTGCCAACTGCCAAGCTGTCAATCTAATGACCAGTAGATATACACTACTGCTAACCGTCAAGCTGTCAATTTAATGACCAGCAGATTTTTGGAATAGAATAGGTCTTTATTTGCTTAGAATGCAGGCACTTACAAAATAGGATTGTAAACAACATAATAAGATCCGTGTACATTCCGCCTTGTTGGCATGCAAGCACAACAATTATTAAACACAATTGATTATAAGGCAAATAGGTTATTGTATTATATCCTCTAGGAAATCCCACCACTGCTAAAGTCGTCTTGACGACAATTCAACAACCAGCAACTTTATATTGCTTCCAATAAATGCCTATTATTGAATAAACTTTGATGCAGGTTTAAGAATGAGTAAACTGATCACCAAGTAATGATTTTGTATTATAAATTACTCATTTGATAAATATTAACACCTGCAATAAATATTGCTACTTCCATTAGAATTGTAACAAGGTAAACTTAAACAAAGAATTACGTAAAAAGGTTAAAATTTGTTTGCAATTCGGGTGATACATACATGAACATAAAAGTTATGTATACTTTGTCATTCTACTCTCTTTCCTTCCTTCTTTCCTTTTGCTCTTTTTAATATGATTGAATATTAACATCGGTCAGAGGTTACTTGTTGTCAAAGCTTATTTAGCATACATTAATTTGGTATAGGCATGAATAGGACAAATTATTTAGTATAACCTTGTATATCAAATATTTTTCTGGATCACAGAACTAATAGGTAGTTCAAAATTATAAAAATTAGATAATAGGTAACTGTTGGTCCAAACACTCACGGTTTTATCCTCGTCGCCAATGTATTGTACGCTCATTTTATTATGTTAATCGACTCGCCAACGCACCACCACACAGGTCGACAGTCTGACAACGACTGACTCCCCACCGCTCGATCCGGTATTTATAACCGAGTGACGTATGCGCACGAGGCGTCATAATAATGACATAACCTATACAATGATGCACATGTACCTGCATACACTACAATATTACTTATTTATGACGATGCAAGCTTTTAGTCAAAGGAGTTCCATATTCTTAATAATTTGGACGAGAATTTCATGCGCAAACTATTTTTAATTAAAAGACTATTAAGATTAATTTAGTCCCTCTTGCATTTACGATGACCTCTTCTTAAACAGAGAAGGTAAAAACAAGTAAATATGTACTTAATTAAGTGCCTAAATGAAAAAACGTCGAAAATTATCATCGAAAAAAATGGGTACCTATACCTACCGGATTTCCGATCATTCATATCATTTTCATATGAGTCAATGAAAGGACATAAGGTTCGAGTGCCTGATTAATCATCATTCCGATAATAGATCGCTGGTTTCCGTCAAAATAAGGGATGAGCTATCTTCAAATGACACACAAAATTAGAAAACCTATTAATGGCTCCTGTATAACCACTACGATCAAGCAACGTAAGTACTTTAATGCTGCTTGGGACTTACAATTTAGATTCTTCTTCTTCTTCTTCCATTTATCCAATATCCAATATCCAGTCTTACCAAGGGGTGTCGGGTTGAGGAGGTCAGATAGGCAGTCGCTCCTAATAAAACACTGGTACTCAGCTGCATCCGGCTAGACTGAAAACCGACCCCATACATTACATATACATTTGGGAAAAGGCTAGGCAGATAAAGGTGTAAGTTACCCAATATATCGCAATTAAAATAAAATAGAGGTTATTTAAGTATTAACAGAGTTATTTTTCATTTGGTTGCTGCAACTGCAGACACAGGCTTTCTCGACTTTATATCCAAGACCAAGTCTCAAGGGTAAGTACATCAGCATTGCGTTCTGAGAAAATTTAAAGCTTTTTTATTTCTTCTTATCTGTTGAATAATATATGCCTTCAGTGCGTGGGATTCTCTTAGGGGATCGTGTTTTGTAACCCAAGCCCCCTAAATAGAAAGGTTCTTGGACAATCTTGAATCACGTCTGCTGCTTGCATTGTTAAACAAACGTTATTGATATGTTTTAACTATATTTTGTATACAAAGGACTTCAAATTATCGTTTTAATTTTATGTTATTCAAGTTTACATTTGTTTTTCAACCCATTTTAAGCTAAGTTTAAGTATTATGTTTTTTTTATTCAGCTTCATATGACATGATGACCAACATTTGGGTCTATAACAACTACTAATAACAGTTATGAATACTAATGAATAGATACTCAAAAGCCTACTTATGATAGTTGTTTTCTTTGCTAAATATAGTTGTTTTTGCAATGGTATCATTGTTAAACGGTATTCGCACTCGGCCCTCTAGTTGTAGATTTTTTTCTCTCGTTGACATTTTAAACGGAATATCAATGACTGTTGGATAAATATATCTTAAAATAGGTTATTTATTTTGAAATGAGGATTTGTGGCATGGAGATTTCTTTTTGTACAAAAACTGTTACAGAAAACCCTATCTAGATAGACTGAACAAGGCTTGTCTTTATATTAAGTATAGGTACATACAACAGACCTATACTTCAAAACACGTGTTTCTACAATGTACTTAACTTACCACTGCGTCACATTTTTCACGCAACAAAATAATAAAGAGCGATATTGGAAAAGTTTACATGTATGAACCAATACCACAGCACCAATATCTAGCATTTGTTTCGTAATAAAGCTTTGAATTACTATAAATTCTGCACTATTATCTACAATATTATGTGAATAATGCATTTAATAATCCATACATAGTAATTATCTGTCACTTTTGTATACTTAGTTCCTTTGTTGTGTCATCAAAGGAATGTAAATAAAGTTTGTGGTCGAGAGGTGTGGAAAATGTACCCGCTCAATCTCCTTACAACTGGCTCACCTCACCTGTTCAAGAAGTTATGCATACGATTTCAAAACAACAGCTAATTGTATGCAAAACAATTGTAAGTAATACCTCTCTTATTTATTGGTTATGTGTTGTAACTTCATAAAAGTATGTATATCGTAAAAATGTGAACAAATTTTGTTCACAACATACTTTATGTTGATTCTCATACACTCGCTCACCCAAATGCAAGTCACCACTGCCTGTTTGGGTCTGAAAGGTTCAATATCAGTGACAATTACTATTTTATTTATTTATTCATAAACTAAATATTATACCTAATTGATAACTTGCTAAGAACGTTTGAGGTTCAAGCATACGACCTCGTGCCTGACTTTGAGCGAATGAGGTTTATAAAAATTGGATACATTGAAAAATATACCGAATTCAATTCAACAATTGGTATTTGTATAAATATTTGAACACGAATAAATCGAAATATAATGAAAGCTTTGCGCATCAAATAGTCATATTAAGCTTGTCGCACGTGGGACCTATATTTCGAGTAGAACTACTAAGTACTTATTTATATTAAACAAAAATTAAATTTATCGAACCAATCGAGACATACCACAGAGATAACGTTATTTTTTGTACAGTTAAGACATAACATTTATTATGCCAACATATTATTATAATTAAATAAATGCGACCTTTTTGCCTGGGTTCACGTTAAGTTCTGAGAATTGGAACAAAAATGAATATTTCTTAATTTGTGGTCCCTTGTTGATTAATGATGCTGAAGATGTCGGATGCCGCGGACGCCGCAGCGCCGCAATGATTCATTGAAACGTCCCATCGGAATATTTTGACCACGGACCGTTGAAATTACATCGTGATAATTACCAATACAATCTGTTAAAATAACTTGACCCGCTTTTTGCAGCACTGACCAAAAAAATCTTTATCTACATGTTCGATTTTGTACTGATATGGGTACCCAGGGTAATAACGCAGAAGAACCAAAAGCTTTTCTATGACCCGTGTCAAATATTGATAGAGAGAATCTATCATCACATATATTTAGGATTGTAAGTACTAAACTGGCATTAGCAGTGAAACTTTTTCGTTATAACGTGGTAAGTTTCAGTAATAACATTTGTAATAAGAAAGGCATTTCTAATATTTTACTACTTGTAATAGGGACAAAATAGCGGCAAGACTCGTTCGCACTACACAATGCACTAACTCAGTTCAGGTTCATAGTTCAAAAGCAATTAAATATGTTATGTGAAAATAATACAAGATAATATCTAGTCTTACGCACAGGTCATAAGTAATCTGCTAGGCTTTCCATCTTTATGTAAGAAACCCTACGTTATTGCACTAACTTACGTAATACACAAAGGTAGTTCAGAGGTCAGAAAACAAATCTACATCAACCTCTTTGCAGGTGGCGCCTCAACTTGTCAGAGTTTATTCATAAAACCAAATATTCACAAAACCTCAATATTTTATATTTGCACATAAAAAACCTACACTCTACTAAAATCTTAAAATATTCAATTTGAAAACTAAACTAAGTTAGAAAATACAGCGAATTTTTCAGAAACCTCAGAGGTAGCTTAAAGCAACATTGAGAATCTAAAAGTTTTCATCTCAGCTTTTGTTGTCTACTGCTGTAGTGTAAAAAGTATCTACAGTAAAAAGTTTATATGATATTTTGCGCGAACATTATCGCACATGTAATATATGGCAACACAATTTATAACAATTAGTTGCGTGCTGTCAGACCGTCGACCCGACGAGCACGACATCCTGCGTACGATAACGTTGCGATCGACAGTATAACTTAACTAGAGCACTAACGTACTACAGATGTACCGTCCTGTATACACATACATATCGATATTCGCTACATTCAACACTATATATTATAATACACACTCGACAGATAACTTACTGAATGAAACGTTGCCTCTTTTCTTCGGATTTAATTAATATCAATTGCAAAATTAAATTATTACAAATATTCCAAGCAAAACGTAATTCTGGCCTGTCCAAAAACAAAGCAATGTAAAAAAATATAACATTGACAACGATATTAATGTATTTTCAGAGTAAACATTGTTAATTTAATTTTTACGAATACAAATACTAAAATAGATGAATTGTTTACTAACTCAAAGTCACAAAGGTTTAATGCTCCTCTGATTTTTAGTATTTCCATTCACGGGAGTAAAATTAAGAGTGAAACACTATTTGTTTCAATATAATAAGAAATCTGAAGCATTAATAAAATAAACATCGCAAAGACATCATCTACTACATATTATACATACATTTACATAGAAGCGAGTTTTGCACTTTTACTTTCTTTCGTATCATACCCATATAACACAGGCACTTACGATATATCCAAGGAGTACCTACCTATAACACATTGCTTCTTTAATAAAGGAAGTATTAAAATAAACAAAACATAGGTAGGCTAGCCGCCTAGTAAAATCTGTGAAAAGAATTCGGCCGGCAATCTGTTAATAGGAAAACATTTCGGATACATACGAAAATAGAAAATTCGGTCAAAGACCACGGCTATTAGTGTTTAAATGCACGGCAAGTGTTCGTTCATTTGTTTTCACATTACTAGCTAAAATATCTACACAATAGAGTTGGGAACTCTGCAAAATAGAAAAGATTTTCTGCAGAGTCTTGTATGACTATAAGCAAAGATTTCCCATGCAATTGTAAGCACGTTAAAAGCTCTCGCACATATTGTGTCGTTATTCGTTAGCACATCTATGTACATAATAAGGTAGGTATTTTACAACAAAAGATATCTACTTAATCGTTTTTTTAGTCGACAACGTACTGAAACTTTAGAAAAAAATTAATATATATGTATATAATCCCTTTTTTCTTAACGACGTCAAAAATCAATAAATGACCCCTCCCGCTGTGGGTTAGCAGCGGCGAGGGAGTGTCAGACTCTTACTGACTAAAAACCGTCGTGTTCCGTCGTAGGACTCGTAGGTCTTTCATGTGCCAGGGCCGCGGTATCTCTTTCGAACAACCCGCAGATGTATATAATCCCTGACTTTTGCTATGTTAAGTATTGCATTTCAATTAAATACTTATAGTTCGGCCATTCAGAGAATGCGTTCCTGACACGTCGCGATTGAACTGACGACGTAACTTTGCAATGGCGTTGCAGTTACGATAAAAATATTTTTGCTGGTTGTTTACCGTTTTAACAATTGAGGAGCATTAAAACAACATTATTATATCAATAATCAATGAATGTTATAATTTTGTGCCAAACTGAGTGTCAAATAACTTGGTAAACAATATTTTTCTAAATCTATACTGCGCTATTACAAGGTTATGTCAGCGGTTTATATTTTGTAGTGCTGTGCTAAAAATAACAGGCAAGTATCGTAATCTGTTCTTATACAGTTATAATATAAAATAATACGTTTTGATTTTCTTTTTAAGAATTGGAAAATAATGGACTATAAGACTTAATTATAACGTTTATGAAATATAAAAATAAAACTATGACCAAACCGCATTTTTATACTTAGATTAAAAATGGTAACCCCAAATGGCGTTATGGGCCGCCATTTTGTGACGCTAAAACAGTCGTCCGTTGTCGTTTCGTGCGCATAGACCACGTTTTTCAAGTGTTTTCGATCTGTTTTTATTTGATTACCCGGCTTTTGTTAGACCGAGATATCAGGATTGATTCTGTTATTGATAATAATATAATTATACATGTAGGCGAAGATGATGATGAAGACACCACCTCCTCAAGCAAATCGGAGTCTGATTAATATTCTGTTCGCACATTCAATTCAATGTACTTGTAACAAAGAATAAATAAAACAATTTTATTATATGAATATTACCTTTTTTTGGTTTCCACTTAAATAACTAAAATATAAAACAAATGATTCCGCCAATTTAAAACGAAAATAATCTTAAAATAATGCGGCGGTTCATTTTGAAGGAACGGTAACGAACTCAGTGTTATGTTGTGCCCATCACTAGTCGTGACTAACTGATAGGTGTCAGGAACGCATTCTCTGAACGGCCGAAGTATAATAACAATTGTCCAAAAACTGAAAGAGACCTACTATGACCTATGAACAAATTCAAATCTCATTATGTACCTATGTACTTTGATCATTTCACTGAATTACGATGATATAAAGTGAGTTTAATAAAATTACCCATATGAATTTAATACGGTTTTTGCCACTTCATAATTCTCAGTAGGAGAGGCCTTTGACCGACTGAGGGACAGGAAATTAACCAACAATTATAATGCTTATTGTGAAGGTCAGTTTCCAACTAGAGAGTGATATGATTTAATTTTAAGAAAAAGTATTAAAATCGTTCATCGAAGATGGAAACGGGAATCTACCTGAAGTTTTTTAGGTAAGTAGGTACATGTCACAATCCTGGAATAACCGCTATGTAAATGACTCATAAGTCCGTATTGTGTGTATGAGATTGTACTAATTGGTTTCAGTCTTTATTATAATCACGTAAACATAAAATAAAACTCTGATATGCCCTGTACGAGAGTTTTATCCTATGTCAGAAATACCACCCAGCTGTTCCCCGTGGTTCCACCTGACCCCCGATGGCGCTACTCACTGAACCCGGGTAAAAAGTAGCCTTTGTTATTCTTCAGGCTCTAGACTATGTACGAAACACCTACTTCGTCAGGTGATTAAAAAGTAATTTGTTCCCCATCCTTAGGTACCTTGGTACATCTTAGATAGTAATATATCCAGACTTATTTAACGGGAAAGCCACACAAACCTAGTGAGGTGTTGCAGAAGGATATAACTTGCAATGAACCCAATGTTGTTCGGAAAATCCGTTGATGATTACGTAAATTAATTAAATTACGTAATTACGAACATCGTCAAACCGCAATATGCAACTACCTACTAGTCAAATATACAAAATTACCAAAAAAGGAAAGGTAGAGAATATTATTTCATAATACAGTTAGGTACATCGTTTGAGTCATTACTGAAAACTATTTAATAAGTAATTAAATTCAGTGAAATGATCAATCGAGTAGGTAGGTAAGATATAGAGTTGAACTAAATATTACTTACTCAAAAAAAAATTATGAAAATGCAGTGTTTCAGTGCGTGATAGCTAAGTAACAGCCGCAAGGGAGTACGGGACGATCATAAGGTCATGTAAAGCTTAGCGCGGTTGGGCCTTGGATGGGTGCCCACCATATCGTGACCAAAGCGTTGTCATTTGGACATCTTTTTCAGTTATTACAGGAAGGTTACGTTGTTCCATAAATACAGCTGTTACATAAATCCTTACTAATATTATAAATCGGAAAGTGAGTTTGTTTGTTTGTTTGTTTGTTTGTTCCGCTTTCACGCCGTAACTACTGAACCGATTGCTTTGAAATTTTGCAGACGTAAAGTTAGAAGTCCGGATTAAATAATAGGGTACTTTTTATCCCGAAAAAAATAGATATTCCCGAGGGAAAACAAAAATATTGTTTGCTTGATGGATGGATTGTAGATGGCGCTGTGTGTCGTTTAAAACAAGGTAATATATTGCAAACGAATATAAACATGTAAATTTAGAAGCTAAATGATACGATAATGAATCCCCGAAAATGAGGAATTCCCGAGGGATGATGTACAATTTGTTTAATCGTCTAAACTGTTTTTTTTTACATCTACTTATATATTGCAAACGAATATGAACATATAAATTTAGAAGCTAAATGATACGATAATGAATCCTCGAAAATGAGGAATTCCCGAGGGATGATGTACAATTTGTTTAATCGTCTAAACTGTTTTTTTTTACATCTACTTATATATTGCAAACGAATATGAACATATAAATTTAGAAGCTAAATGATACGATAATGAATCCTCGAAAATGAGGAATTCCCGAGGGATGACGTACGATTTGTTTTATCGTCTTAACTGTTTTTTTTACATCTACTTATCCTGAATTAACTATAATTCAACGAATTACTAATTGGTATAAGTATTAGTTAAGTTATTTCGTTCTTGAGGTATGCGATAGATGGCGCTGGGTGTTTTTAAAACGTGGTAACGATGTGTTTTTAAAATACATAAGAAGTGGAATGATAGCTTTTTAAAACGTGGTGACGTTGTTTTTTTTAAGATACGTAAGAAGTGCAATGATATCTCGCGCTTTAACCTGTAGCTCATTGTTCAATCGCGAGCTTCCCGATAGCTCGATAGATGGCGTTGTGCTTTTCTGTATCGTGGTGTTAAGGTTCGCCGCGAATTAGTCTGTTTTGAAATCAGTGGGGCCCAGTAGCGCCAGGGCCAGCCGCGGCTGCGGGTTGTTCGAAAGAGGTACCGCGGCCCTGGTATATAAAAGGCCTAGGACGGAACACGACGATTTTAGTCAGTAAGAGTCTGACACTCCCTCACCGCTGCTAACCCACAGCGGGAGGGGTGAACCGAATTCCACGCGGGCGAAGCCGCGGGCGGAAAGCTAGTTACGAATAAATAAGAAATAATCTCGATCATTTTATATGGACTCCAAAGTACCACAGGCATGCAGAAAATATCCATTTCAAAATTAATAGGTATGCATTTCAGAATTGATAAATATGCATTTTGTATCTGGGTTAATTTCATTATTTTGGACTAGATAGATACTTTAGAAGGAAAACTGGGTCTGTATAAACCACAGAGTGCTAATTGCTACATGACATTACAAATTGACGTCAGAAATCATGATTCAAGTTTGCCATTGGAACTAAGCAGTGGTATTCACGCGTCAATGAATTCTCATACATGCAAAATAGGCCAAAACAAATCTAAGAAAGGAAGGAAGTAGGTATAAGGGAAAACACATTTTGCTAACTAGGTCACCTATGGAAATAATATCTCTAAGGTATTGATGTCTTCTCAAAACGACGGAGTAAAAATTAAAATTTCTGAGACACAAACGCGAAATGAAGCATAAAAAAATCCATTCAGATTGTCTGAAGAATGCTTAATATTGTTATAACATTCCGAGAAAGCACGTACGTTTTTTTCTATAACATTGACTTGATCAAAAAGTCTGCGCCCAACGTGGGGCTCGAACCCACGACCCTGAGATTAAGAGTCTCATGCTCTACCGACTGAGCTAGCCGGGCTTGTGACTCCTGTTTTGAAATTGACCACTGCGTTCTATATTCCATTCCGGGTCTATAAATACGGAACAATTTGGTGTAAATAAAAAGAAAAAGAAAACTTCGATGACGGGCGTCAAATACTGCAAAAAGATTTGGCGTCATGATTCATTGACCACAGGAATTTAGGTAAGCTACCGAAAAAATATTAGTCATGCATTTTAAACGATGTTGTAACAGTGATCTTCCTTACCTCTTCTCTATATCGACTGCAAGCAAGCAATACCACCTATCTGACTCCGGGTGGATTTTAAAGGGGAACAATAAAACTTAATAAAATCCTTATTCCGAGGAAGGTATAATGAGATACTGAAAATCCAAGTTTTCTTTTTCTAAGCATAGTATTGATTAATAAAATTTTTTGTTTTTATTTTGAATCTAAAGGTAGTTTATGGTAGATACAAGTTTTTTGGTTTTTTTAAACAAAAATGTCAGATAGGAGGTATTGCTTGCTTGCGGTCGATATGTTTCTCCAGTACCCGTAGAACAACAAAAATTCTCCAGCGTAAAGATGTTTAATATACCTTCTTTGATCTGAGATACCTAGATAATCGATTGGACAGTACTTTTATCGAAGTGTCAATTTTGGGAATTTCGGGACTTTGCAAAATATTAGAAGTATGTAAGTGTCAACTCGTACAACAAGTAAATGATGACGCTTTAAAAATAGGTCAGCCTAACCGTACCTAATTAAGTATACCTATTGACCGCCGCAAACCCAATTTGAATTTTTGAAACGTACAAAAAATTATAAACAAGTACCCACAAATCCTAAACCATACATCGACCTTTATTTAATGTTATTCTCACCAAGTTTCTCACACCAACTAAGTAGTTATAGGCCGCAATAAATCCACGATTTGACAAACAAAATAAGGAAACAATTAGCGAAAATAAATAAAATTATTAATATAGACATTCCACGTTATAACCCTATAACAGAAGATGTATTTTGCTTGCGCACTTGCCCTTAATTTTCCTTTGTTAAATGTTGCTACATTCCTACGGTCTAAGTTCACCGTCAACATAAAAGTCTGTTATTTTTAAAACAAACAACTGTAATTCGAAAATGGAAAGTGAAAATTCATTTGTTCAGTTTCAATTGTTTTAAGAAAACTGACGTTTATGTAGTCGGCGTACTTCGGCCTTAGTATGAGGTGTAAGTATAAAATGTTATAGTAACGATCGATCATCAGCTTTCCCTTGCAGACATATTTACGACACGACTATGTTTACAAAAGTAACTGAGTCACTGCGTCGTCGAATGCACTGCAATCCACTGTAAACGAAAAGCGATTTGTAAATTGTAAAAAATTTCGAAACAAAAGCACTAATAAGAACATCAATTCTTATTTCTGTTAATTGGAATATCTTGATATGATAATTTTCTTAAGAAATGTTCCTACTTGAAATCATAAATTAGGATGTAAAATCCGCAATTTTTATGCACCTTCGTTTTAATTATGATACCAAGTAGGTAAGTACTTACATTTCCCACCTTTGTGTATTATTCGATCCGTTTTTTACGTCTTAATAATTGTGCATTTTTGGTTCATTACATTTACTTCAAGAAGTACTTTACTACCCCAGTCTTCATCAAATTAAATCAGTCGATCAAATTCAATATTGCATTCATTATTCCTTCAATCATCATCCTCCCACACCATAACGGTATATCATCAAAGTAAAAAATCAACCGAAGCTGCTAAGGAAAGTGCACTCAGTCTCATTGCACCTAACTGACAATACCTACTAAATTAATTACAACAAACTCATATGCATCTCTCATTATGACCCGCGACGCGCATAAAACGTCGGGTCTCGCTCGTAAACGGGGTGAACGATTCGATATGTTCGCATATTGTCATCGTACCGAGAAATGGACGTAATGACAACCAAATTAACCTTTATTATGAAGATATGGAATATGAAATGTCCGTCCGTTTTGTTTATAGGTAATATTTTGTTCAAAGTACATACTTTTCCATGGGTTTTATTACGTTTAGTCATCATGACCGTAATTAAATTGAATTAAATATTCATTTCGTTCAGGAAATCGTTCCCATACCACTCAAGTAATACTACCCTTGTTTCTTCCTTTATTCTTACCATAGATTTCCGTTCCGTTCACAAATGCAACGTTTTTACACCTAAAGTACCTACTGCACTCGTGTCATTTGTTTTTTTTTACTACTAAACCACTAGTAGTAGACCATTATAATTGGTGCGGTTAATATTCCCGTTCATTCTTAGAAATACCGGTCTGCGTCACTCATAAAACTGTATAACTTATGTTTACTTTAGTTTTTAAAGTACCTTTGAAGTATTGATGTGCCAAAAAGGTTAGGGAATTCCAAAGCATATTGACGGTGTCCCTATTACCTATACTCACAAAAATAGGTACGATACAAGTCGGAAACAAAACAGAAATGAGGTTGTGGTAACCTATTAGTAAGTTTTCGCTGAAAACACTCGTGGTTTCCCTTCTTGAATAACTACAACTTACCTACTAAAGAAAATGAGTGTTTTTTTAAAAAAGCGCTGCTATTTTCTTCTGCGTAACAAGAAAGACGAGGGGAAACTGCATTTTTACATACTTTAGTTTATCTTTCAAAATGCCCGATCAAAATGCCAGATTTTCGTTTGTTTAATATTTAGGGATGATAGAGCATCTTCTATTATCCTGTATTATCAATCAATTATTTGTAGGTAACTACTCATATTCCATTATATCATAATATTATAAATATTACAACATTCGTATTTATTCGTAACCAAAACAGGCAATTTCCTAAACAGAAACTACCTCTATAGTTATACACATTTATTTCTATTGAAAATCCGATGACACACTATACACATGCACTCAACCGCTATCGTTGCATGTGCAATATAAGCTGAATAATATAAATGTTACAGCCAAAGTGATTAAACATATATTGTACATAATGACTGGTCATTGTATATAATACCCAAATTGACTAGACAGTGTGATAAATTAATCACTTTATCTGGATCTAATTCATAATAGCTGGTGAAAGTTAGCCAAAGTAATAAATATGGTATAATCGTCTGACTACTTACTAATTCTTAGAAACGGCTCAAGTTATTATCGACTCTTTTTATGATAAATCATCAAATGATTCCCTCCCACTGTGGGAGAGCTGCGTGAGGGACTCAGAGAGGGTGAGCGTGAGCGTGCAGCGTGAGGTCAGACTGTTAGTGGCTTAAACCCACGCGTTGAACAACGCGCACCGCCGAGACGGGTCCGTGTCTCCCAGGAGACAGAAGGCCGATAAGGCACCCGAACTCATCGCACAGGCCCACGTCTACGGTGGCTGGGAGTCGTCTCTCGACCACACAGAAGGAGACGATGGCATCCCAGCACCTCTCGCCCCGGACCTTGGCTTGAACCAGGGCCGGGCGCGAGAGGTCGCCGCTGCCGACTGCCTCGACGAGGACACGGCGGTGCCCTTCCCGGGGAGGGCACACTCCGGGCCGTCCGTACAGTGGCCCAAGCCACACTTCAAAAAGGGGACTTTCGCTACTATTATGGGGTGCCCTGTGCTAACTAGCCTTTTTCGAATTATATTAAGGTCAGCTACCAGGCACTTTAGTTAGTTAACATGAAATATATCTTTACCTACTTGTTTTATTACATTATCTAAGTCTATGGAGATATTATATAAAATTGCTAGTTAATATGATAAATTCTGTGTCAATTATCATATTATCCAAATTGAGTAGATATTATAAATAATAGCTAGATAATCTATACATATAATAAATCTGTAGAAAAGTAATTTTTGTACATTGAAGAAATTGACAAAAAAAATAGCCAGCATTTTAAAGGATAACTAACAGAACCCATTTCCATCATTTTAGTCATTTTTGTCTGTTTGTCTGTTTATCTGTTTGTTTGTTCGCGATTCACGTAAAATCTACGAATTAAATGCAGACAATGCTTATATACAAAAAATTTACGTAACTTGGGGTATTACTTAGTTTTTGTTTCATCGAAATCGATTCACTCTATCAAAAGATATGATTAATTTTGTGAATTCACGATGTAAAATATTACGACACATGTAAAATATTACGACATTTGAATGTTGTACTTATATTAGTTGATCGGCCTATTATTAATCTTTACACAGAAAATCACACCTTTATAAGTAACTTCGGAAGAAAAATAAAAAGGAAAATTTTGTTTAGCCAAGGTGAAAGTAGCTCCATCTGTGGTAAATAAAATACATCAAATTTGTCAAAGGAACGAGGTGGTAAATGACAATATTACCATACATTCTTTATAGAGGATTATTATTTCAACAGATGGAGTTGTGTATTTTCCGTAATTCACCATATTTTAACACGTAGTGTAATTTTTCGATAGACATTTCAATAGTGTTTGTCAGTTTGCCGTGCCACATCAAAATCCAACTATAATTTATTACCTTGATGAAAAGAAAATTAATAGTTCTCAGCCAAATTTAAAACGGTGCCATCTAAATTATTTTTTGAACATTATGTTAAAAATGATGACTTTAGTGGAACAATTAATTATCATTTAAAGTTACAGATGGAGTTCATATCAGGATTTTTTCATAAACATAGTTTAGCTTATCTTCCACTAATGTGGTGGCCTTAAAACAAATTACTTTGAGTGAGTAGTATTAAGTAGACCTTAATTATTTTTTCTGATGCAAAATATGTAAACTTAATCCTAGAAGAAATGAGGATCTATCTCTCGCAAGCGCTGCTAAGCGTGAGGTAGGTAATGTAGGATTCTGTAGCTTTAAAAACAAGCCCAGATACAAAGTGCAGATAAGAAATGGGAGCTCTCTCTATTTAATACCATACACACGTTAAATGCTTTATGCGTCTGAAAACGTACAAATTACGCGCCGCATACCAGAGACATGTTTACTTTCAACTTCTGATCGCAAATACACTGTTCACGATTACGAACAGTCTCAGTAAGACCCAAGCCAAGTCTAAAAACCCTAAAAAACACCTTTTATATAAAACTACGTTTGATGTCGTTTAATCACAAAGACAGAATTGTTCTCTGTTGCAAATCCTATCCACCTATATTCTATCCTAATCCAGAATGCATTACAGGTGTGCATTGCACAAAAACCAATGGTATCCTATTCGAGAAGTCAAAAGAGTTGACCTGCCAATGTCAGCTTCTGCGCTAAGCAAGTGTTCTTAATAGTACCATCAGAATTACATTCATCGTTGAATGAGGTGAATAAATTTTCAGAAGCCACAATAACAGTAGGAGCCAAAGCGTATTATCGCTTCATAGAGCTCTGATTGGCCCCAGGGCCAATCAGAGCTCTATGAAGCGATAATCAGACCAGACCTGACTTGGTCACCTGGGTGACCAAGTCAGGTCTGATTTGTTCGTTCATCAGATCTTTGAAAGTGTTTCGGTGGATACTTACTGTCGTCCTGTTTACGTGTGACACAAAATATGGTATATAAACGTCCTCCGCAAGAGCGAAATTTTCCCGGTGTGCGGTAGTGACGCACAGTATACAATACTTATGTTTCTTTTGATTTGCTGGCTCCACCAAGAAATGACAAATTGCGAGCGTACATTCTGAAAATCTTGGCAAAACTGCAGGTTTCAAGTACGAACACATGAAGTGGACTCTCACAGATACGTACATTTTGCCTATTCGTGAACTAATGCAAACATTTCGGTGGAGTCCCGGCTTAGGCCTCCCCCACATTAGGCGTGCGCGATCCTCGGGCGTGTGAGTAGCGCGGGCGCCGCGCATGCGTCGCGAGCGCGTTGCGTGAGCGTCGCGTTTTGCTGCCCTGCGGCATTTGCAGCGCGCTCGCGGCGCGCACGCGCCGCTCTCCTTGACGTTTAACTGCTAAGGCGTTAAGCGGGCGGCGGGGATAGCGGGCGAAGGGGTAAGAACGCAACTCGAGCGCCGCGCGCTCGCCGCGAGCGCGTCGCTTGCACTCTTCACACATGCCGCAGGGCAGCAAAACGCGACGTTCACGCAGCGCGCTCGCGACGCATGCGCGGCGCCCGCGCTACTCACACGCCCGAGGATCGCGCACGCCTAATGTGGGGTCAGCCTTACCATAGTGAGTAAGTGTAACTATCCTACCCTATGCGCCTGCTGATGATGATGACTCATTTTATCATCCATCCAGCTATTCCCCAACTATGTTGGTGTTGGCTTCCAGTCACCGAATCTGTTTGAGTACCAATATTTTGCTTGGAGCGACTACCTATCTACCTATCTTTAATCCAGTCAACTACACAAGACGATATCCATGGTAAGACTGACAGACTTTCTAGCTTCTGATTAGTCGCAGCAGCTGCAGAAAATGTACAAATGACAGCTTTGTCAGACTCAAAGCATGTAGACATAGATTATAGCTGTTTCCTGTGAAAATTACTTACGCACCATACGTAATAATTTTCCAAATTGGCTGAACAACGTCACAAACTTTACTTCTTTTGTTTAGATAAATGGTCACATCCACAACACAACCTTGATCAATGAATCTATGCGACTGCCAAGTGCTAATCCTAATTATACTGTCACGTGAAAGAATGCACCCGTGGAATGCACCTACGGGATAAGTAGTATTTTGACGATTCTATATTGCCCACGCAGACGAAGTTGCGGGCAACAGCTAGTATGTATAATATGCGGACTTATTACTTTGGCTGTAACATAAATACACGTACTAACCTGAAACAAAAGCTAAGCTGTAGTGAAACACGTAAGTTCCACAGAGTTCCGCCTAATTTCTTTGACGTTAACTAGTCGTGACTCACTGGGAAAACCGGCCACAGAGTGCTAACTCATTTATAGTAAAAAACCGCAAAATAAATAAAACCTGTAAATCAATTTGTTTAATAAAAAGGTGTCTCAATCATTTGTAGTAGGTCAACAAATTAATAAAAGTATGAGTCAAATGAAAGGTAAATATAATTATGCACGTAGCTTACTAAGGTATATAAGTATGACTAGGTATTTGGTGGGATAGGCCTGTCATTACTAATAACATGAATTATAAACTGTCATATTTCATAGTTACTATCCGAATTAGTTGATGGGGTTTCCCTAGGTAGTTATCTATCGGAATTCATTGCAAATCACTTTTAGTCATCATTGAAACAACACATCATAATACTTGTGATACCGAATAGAATTCCTGTAATCTTGGTCATAATATTACTGGACCAACGAAGTACTTACCTAGCTATTTTTAAAACATCCGCGTCCTTGCTTGAAGACCAAGGACTTTTTTTTAAGGTCTCGTTGACTGATATACATATGAACTTATGTAACACATTATAAGTTCTCTTCAGAATTGAAACATCATTGTTCCTTCACTGTTGATTACATGAAGTTGACAGTGTAATTATGCTAAGCGCTAATTGTTTTTCGTAAGCTGTCATGCACGTGGGCTTAATTTTATGTTATAAACTCACTAACTCACGCTTCTATTCGATATGGTAACAATGAGATTTGGAAACTAAAAAATATGTTTGCAGTATTTATTTTTATTTAAGCGGAATGGCATAGGTAGATGGTAACGCTATGCGTAAAAGTTCCTTAAAAAAATAAGAAAATAAAAAACACTAAAAAGAAGTTATGCAAATTGTACCTCGTAATAATGACACCAGGAGAATTATACAATGTTACCTTTCAAAAGTATTTGTGCACGTATATATTTACCAGTAACAATATGGTATACTTAGGTACCTACGTACTCAGTCTCAACGACAATTCGACAGTGTATTTGATGACTAACAGTCTTTTCATGTATTAAGAAACAAAAAACCCCAAAGTCTAAAAGAAAGATTAACCAAGGCTTAGTTAGTGACGACGTCAAAACCGGCGCCTGAAAACAAATTGTCCGAAACTAACCGACATGAAATAAGTGAGGTCCAGTGACCCACATAGACCCTATGGTTATCTACGTAATAAGCGATCGCATATGTCGAGCTTAGGTCATCGGCGTTGCTAAGTAAAAGCTAACTGTCGGCCGTGCCACTTCCTTCGCGCCGCCGGAATACTGAGCAAGTAGCGTCGCGTACACAAGTTTAATGACATTTCTTTTTATTGCCGTGTGATCTTTTGTAAGGAATTTGCCGATGAAGATTATGGTTCATGAAGTTTTAGTTACGGATATAGGAATAATCGACATTATTGAAATCCATTGTGCTCTCTTATAAAAGAACATTAAGAACATCTCAGAGAAAATATTCGTAGTTGAGACATATTACCTTAATATTAGTATTATTATATCATCGAATGACCTATCTTTTCATCTGCAACATCGATCAATGTTTATTATTAAAAGATTCTCAAAAATATTCTGTGAGTAAAGAGTCGTTAATTGATTTCCTTAAAACTTTCGTACGTGAGTATACAAACCGGCGGCCGTCAGCGCCAGGCGCCAGCAACTCAATCAAATGACGTGATAATAGAATTTTGATAATCTTAAACATAACATTAAAATCAATGTAAAAACAGCTCATTAGCACGAACATTATTAATAAAAGAATATCAATATGTTTCAATGAACTTGTTTTACTGTAGTACTTTACTTAATTGGATTAAGTTCAAAGGATTGCTTTTGAACTTGCACAAATAAGTACCTATAATAAGTTTATTTTATCATGCCCGTGAAAAACCACATAATTAGCTATTCTAAAATATTTATGTTCTAATCTGTCTTTACAATATAATGAGGCATACCTACTATTACAAAAAAGAACCTATCACTAGAATTCATATTTCTCGTTGAAGAATAATGTCTATAAAAACTTAATTGGATAGGTACGAAAATAAACATGGTTATTGCAAAAAGGTTGTCGTACATTCATCATTTATCAACGGGATGCAACTTACAGACGGCTTTAATTCATAGGGTTCAGTAGTAGGGCTATAAAACCTGAACGTGAATCATTCAATGGGTAGAAATTAAACTAGGAAGTAGTACCTAGGTATATTTCTTCACCAAACGACATATACCAATAATTTGTATTTTTTTTCATATAATTGAAAACTTATAGGCATTATCTTTTAAAAGAATTTCACTCAAAAATCATATTTTGCTAGTCTTCAGAGTACCTATGAAATTAACATGTGTCACTGGGAAATATTTTCAGCACATTCAACAAAGTAGAAAAAATATGGTAGCTATGATTCAACATATGGAAAGTCCACTTTTACATAATGTTCAATATGTACTTAATGGAAAAAATAAAGTAAATTATATAAATTACACACACACACTAGGTAAACAATGCTTTTGTCCAAGCATTTAAAATGGGTAAATATGACTTACTTAATGCAAATATTATTTCCAACGCAATTTTTGTAAAAACCGTTTTCGCTTATTACTATAAAAGGTCAAACCTATATACGAAATACAGTAAATGATTAATTTATATATAAGGAACCCTTAGTTTTTTCCTGTGTTCGGGGCCCTTTATTGAGTTTTTATATGCGGTAATCAATAACATTGGCATTCGATGTGTCACAACGAGGCACTGACTCAGAGCTGCATTGTTGTCTGCCAATTACTATCTAGTGTATTGATAACTGAAATTATTCATTATATAATTAATAAGCAGCCTGAAATACGACATAATGTAGGAATGCACCATAGCAACCCAGTATAGAATAATAAAATTTAGGACCGTTTTTTAATCGCTAGATAACTTTATTTATCTGAAGAATATGTTTGACGTTTTGACAGCTTTTGTATAGAAAATAATAAAAATCAGGTCTTAATCTTTTGAAACCAGAGATAAGGTTCTCTAATGAGATTAAGTATTATGAATGAATTCGTGAACGTAAGACTTTGTAAATTGAATCTTTTTATTTTGTCACCGACTTAGGTATACCCAGACAAAAAGTTTCAGTGATTCGACTTTCAGGAAAAGTTGTAGTAAGTATATTTAAATATGTTTTTATGTCTCTTTGGCTATTCCCATTGTATTAATTACAAAAAAGCAGTTGCAAAAACACCACAGACAATTCAAATAAAGACACCGAAACGCAATTCTAAACCCAGCAGCTTTTTCGTCGACGATTAGTCGCAAATCCGAAAAGATCGCAATCCTGTGTTTGTATGCACGAAACTCGGATCCTTTTTAGACATAAATACCTGAAAGCCGCTTTGTTAAGCGACGTAGCGTCCAATTATCCTATAATCCATATCCACAACAGCTTTGTCCTTTAATTTTGGATTTCGGAAATCGGATTTCGTGACAATGATCCGTTGCATACTGAAAGCTTGATACAATACCCTGTACGCTTGTTGGCGTAACTCAGGGATGGTGAACCTTTATTGACTTACATGGCAAACACTGCGATAGAGGAAGTGGCGTGCTTTCAAGCAAATAAACATCATTAAAAAACTATTTGGGCAATTTAAAAAAATGATTTACCATTGTCACCACGATCAAGTCTCCAAATACAAGTTACAACATAGGCTATTTATACCGAAAGGAATAACTACTTAGTCGTTGTAATAGTTCCTAATATTATTGAACTGTTCAGTAGTTCTTATCTCATTTACCAGCAAACTATTTTTTTCTTAGCGTGTACGGTGTTTTGTAGGATTTATCACTATGTGCGTAAAAACGGTGCCGGGTAGGTATAAGAGTCCACTTATCGTCTACGTCTATAACCAGGCTGTACTGATAGTTAATCTATGTATATGTCGCAGGGATATGATTAAAACGGGGATTTGATCAATTCCCTAAGGGATTTGATCAAATTACGGAGGATGTTAAAATAACAACACGATTTTATCTTTTCTCTAAACAAATCTAGTGAATTGAACAAATCCCTAAATTGGTTCAGTGAAATGACAACAGCTTACCTTAATGGTTTAACCATGGTTATAGGATAGTTTTTGTCACCATCCGGGACGCGGGTGAAACCGCGAGCAGGAGCTTCTTAATCATAAATGTGAATTTCAGCCAATACCAATTCTACCTAAGTAATCCATAATAATTCAGACTGACTTATTATACCTGCACTGCATAGCGCCATCTATCATCGAGTAGCATTACTCTGATAGTACCTATATTCTAAATTATGTCAATACTTTCCGGAAGATGGCGCTCTTTTAAAGTATCCATAAAAGTACATGAAAACCGAACTGGATATATTTTATACTAATTCTCTGGACAAGATTTGTATCACAAAAAAATATTGAAGAATTCTAGAGAAAATGATGAAAAAACGTGTGTAAGCGGATACAAAGCTGCTGATAGATAATTTTGTTGCTTGTAACATCGGCCGAAATAGCTCAGTTGGGAGAGCGTTAGACTGAAGATCTAAAGGTCCCCGGTTCAATCCCGGGTTTCGGCAGTCTACTTTTTGCAGGTCTGTCAATATACGCCTCAAGTTCCATTGAACATACGTTGTTGTTTTTAACCGTCTGCCGAAGATGGAACAGTTCATAGGTAAAGGAT